>NC_142814.1:31489967-31497038 GCF_049724085.1 Artemia sp. Qi Xiang Cuo | reverse complement strand
TACGTAGGCTGACCTAGCCTAACCCTAATTTAACCTAACCTAACTTAATTAACCTAACCTAATCATACACCTAACTTTTTGCCTGTCTCTCACCTAATCTAAGCTAACCTAAGTGAAGCGTACGTAGGCTAACCTAACCTAACTTAACCTAACCTAATCTAACCTAACTTAATCTAGCCTAACCTAACCTAACCATACTCGCTACAGAAAAGGTTAGGTTAACTAATCATGAGCGCTCATGATAAGTTAACCTAACCTAACCTAACTTAAACATGTAGAAATGTTTCTATTTATTTATTAATATTTATTTATACCTAACCTAACCTATTGTTTTTTAACCTATTAAATTTTTTATGTCTTTGAGAAATTATGAACTGAAGTGGAAGGTTTTTTCATTTTCATTGGTAAAATTCAGAATTGAGCTAACTTTTTTCTCTTCTTTAAGAAAATTCAGAAGAGAACTTGAACATTTTGCACTACTTTGAGAAAGCTCTGAATTAAAGTGGAGTTCCTTATCTTCATGTTGAATATTCACAATCAATGTATAACTTTTTCTATCTTTTATGAAAAATTTGGAACAGAACTTTAAATTTTTCATCTCTTTGAGAAAAATCAGAACTGAATTTAAGAACAATTATAAATAAAGTGAAACTTTTGATCTTCATGGAAAATAATCACAATCATAGTATTACTTTTTCTATACTTCATCTAAAAATTTAAAATAGAACTTTAAATTTCTTTATTTCATTGTGGAACTTAAAACTGAAGTGGAAGATTTTTATTTTCTCTGGAGAAATTAGAATTGAAGTGTGTTCTTTGGTAAAGTTCAGAATAGAACTTGAATTTTTCTTTACTTCGTTGAGAAAATTTTTAATTGAACTAGAAATTTTTATCTTCCGTGAAAATATTAACAAGTATGGTATTACTTTTTCTATCTTCCAACGAAAAATTTAGAATTGAACTTCAAATTTCTTTATGTCCTTGTGAAATACAGAACTTAAGTGGAAGATTTTTATTTTCTCTGGAGAAATTAGAATTGAATTGTGCTCTTTTGTAAAATTCCGAAGAGAACTTGAACTTTTTTATCGTCTGTGAAAAATTTGGAACAGTATTTTAAATTTTTCATCTCTTCGTGAAAATATTCACAGGTATGGTATTACTTTTTCTATGTTCCACTGAAAAATTTAGAATTTAACTTTAAATTTCTTTGTGTCATTGTGAAATATAGAACTGAATTGTAATATTTTTATTTTCTCTGGTTAAATTATAATTGAATTGTGTTCTTTAGTAAAATTCAGAAGAGAACTTGAATTTTTCTTCTCTTCGTTGAGAAAATTTTAAATTGAACTAGAAATTTTTATCTTCCGGGAAAATATTCACAAGTATGGTATTACTTTTTCTTGTTTCCACCGAAAAATTTAGAATTGAACTTTAAATTTCTTTATGTCTTTGTGAAATAAAGAACTTAAGTGGAAGATTTTTGTTTTCTCTGGAGAAATTAGAATTGAATTTTGTTCATTGGTAAAATTCCGAAGAGAACTTCAACTTTTTTATCTTCTGTGAAAAATTTGGAACATTACTTTAAATTTTTCATCTCTTCGAGAACATATTCACAAGTTTTGTATTACTTTTTCTATCTTCCACCGAAAAATTTAGAATTGAACTTTTAATTTCTTTATGTCTTTGTGAAATAAAGAACTGAAGTGGAAAATTTTTATTTTCTTTGGTGAAATTAGAATTGAATTGTGTTCTTTGGTAAAATTCAGAAGAGAACTTGAATTATTCTTCACTTCGTTGAGAAAATTTTGAATTGAACTAGAACTTTTTATCTTCCGGGAAAATATTCACAAGTATGGTATTACTTTTTCTATCTTCCACCGAAAAATTTAGAATTGAACTCTAAATTTCTTTATGTCTTTGTAAAATAGAGAACTTAAGTGGAAGATTTTTGTTTTCTCTGGAGAAATTAGAATTGAATTGTGTTCTTTGGTAAAATTAAGTAGAGAACTTGAACTTTTTTTTCACTTCGTTGAGAAAATTTTAAATTGAACTAGAACTTTTTATCTTCCGTGAAAATATTCACAAGTATGATATTACTTTATCTATGTTTCACTGAAAATTTTAGAATTGAACTTTAAATTTTTTTATGTCTTGGTGAAAAAAAGAAGTGAAGTGGAAGATTTTTATTTTCTCTGGTGAAATTAGAATTGAATTGTGTTCTTTGGTAAAATTCAGAAGAAAACTTGAATTTTTCTTCACTTCGTTGAGAAAATTTTAAATTGAACTAGAACTTTTTATCTTCCGGGAAAATATTCACAAGTATGGTATTACTTTTTCTATCTTCCACTGAAAAATTTAGAATTGAACTATAAATTTCTTTATGTCCCTGTGAAATAAAGAACTTAAGTGGAAGATTTTTGTTTTCTCTGGAGAAATTAGAATTGAATTGTGTTCTTTGGTGAAATTCAGTAGTGAACTTGAACTTTTCTTCACTTCGTTGAGAAAATTTTAAATTGAACTAGAACTTTTTACCTTACGTGAAAATATTCACAAGTATGGTATTACTTTTTCTATCTTCCACCGAAAAATTTAGAATTGAACTTTAAATTTCTTTATGTCTTTGTGAAATAAAGAACTGAAGTGGAAGATTTTTATTTTCTCTGGTAAAATTAGAATTGAATCGTGTTCTTTGGTAAAATTCAGAAGAGAACAAGAATTCTTCTTCACTTCGTTGAGAAAATTTTAAATTGAACTAGAACTTTTTATCTTCCGGGAAAATATTCACAAGTATGGTATTACTTTTTCTATCTTCCACTGAAAAATTTAGAATTGAACTTTAAATTTCTTTATGTCTTGTGAAATAAAGAACTTAAGTGGAAGATTTTTATTTTCTCTGGATAAATTAGAATTGAATTGTGTTCTTTGGTAAAATTCAGTAGGGAATTTGAACTTTTCTTCACTTCGTTGAGAAAATTTAAAATTGAACTAGAACTTTTTATCTTCCGTGAAAAATATTCACAAGTATGGTATTACTTTTTCTATCTTCCACCGAACAATTTAGAATTGAACTCTAAATTTCTTTATGTCTTTGTGAAATAAAGAACTGAAGTGGAAGATTTTTGTTTTCTCTGGAGAAATTAGGATTGAATTGTGTTCTTTGGTAAAACTCCGAAGAGAACTTGAACTTTTTTATCTTCTGTGAAAAATTTGAAACAGTATTTTGAATTTTTTATCTCTTCAAGATATATCTGAACTAAACTGGAAAATTTTTATATTATTTGGAAAAAAAGAAATGATCAATGACTAATTTCTTTTTCATTGAGAAAATTCAGAAGAGAACTTGAACTTTCCTTGACTTCGTTTTGAAAATTTTAAATTGAACTTTAAATTTTTTTCATCTCTTTGAGAAAAGTCGGAACTGAATTTAAGAAAATTTAGAATTAAAGTGAAACTTTCTATCTTCATAGAAAATAATCACAATCATAGTATAACTTTTCCTATTTTCTATGGAAAAATTAGAAGTGAACTTCAAATTTTTTATGTCTTGGTGAACTTAAAACTGACGTGGAAGCTTCACCTACGAAATACTAAGAAACCTTAGCTCACAAGAGCCTGAAATATCCAACTACTCATCCCAAACTAGAAGTTTCAGACAACAAACACCTATGAGGGACTAAGAATCCTAGCTCTGAAAAGTCCAAAAAGCAAACTACACCGCCCAAATCATAATTTTCTGAAAGCACACACCTATGAAAGGCTAAGAAATCTAGCTCAGAAAAGTCAAAAATAGCAAACCACTCAATCCCAAATCATAGGTTTCAGTCAACACACACCTACGAAAGATTAAGAAATCCAGCTCAGAAATGTAAAAAAATAGCAACCCACACATCCCAAATCATAGGTTTCAGACACCACATACCTACGAAAGACTAAGAGATCTGGTTATAAGAAGTCGGAAATAGCAAATTGCATACCTCAAATCATAAGTTTCAGACATCACACACCTATGAAATACTAAGAAACCATAGCTCAGAAAAGCTTGAAATAGCAAACTATTCATCACAAACTATAGTTTTCAGACAACAAACACCTATCAGGGACTAAGAATCCTAGCTCTGAAAAGTCTACAAAGCAAACTACAAATCCCAAATCATAATTTTCTGACAGCACACACCTATGAAATGCTAAGAAACCTAGCTCAGAAAAGTCAAAAATAGCAAATTAACCATCCCAAATCATAGGTTCCATACAACACATACCTATGAAAGGCTAAGAAATCCAGCTCAGAAAAGTCAACAATAGCAACCCACCCATCCCAAATCATTGGTTTCAGAGAACACACATCAACAAAAGACTAAGAAATCTAGCTTAGAAAAGCCCGAAATAGTAATTTACATATCCCAAATCATAAGTTTCAGACAACATTCACCTACGAAATACTATGAAACCTTAGCTCAGAAAAGCCTGAAATAGCAAATTACACACCTCAAATCATAAGTTTCGGACAACACACACCTACGAAATACTAGGAAACCTTAGCTCAGAAGAGCCTGAAATAGCAAACTACTCATCCCAAACTATAGGTTTCAGACAACAAACATCTATGAAGGACTATGAATCCTAGCTCTGAAAAGTACAAAAAGCAAACTAGAAATCCCAAATCATAGGTTTCAGACAACACACACCAACGAAAGACTAAGAACATTATATCCCAAATCATAGGTTTCAGTCAAAACACACCAACAAAAGACTAAGAAATATAACTTAGAAAAGCCCGAAATAGTAATTTACATATCCCAAATCATAAGTTTCAGACAACATTCACCTACTAAATACTATGAAACCTTAGCTCAGAAAGGCCTGAAATAGAAAATTAGACACCTCAAGTCATAAGTTTCAAACAACACACACCTATGAAATACTAAGAAACCTTAGCTCAGAAAAGCCTGAAATATCAAACTACTAATCCCAAACTATAGGTTTCATACAACAAACACTTATTAGGGACTAAGAATCCTAGCTCTTAAAAGTCCAAACAGCAAAACTAAAAATCCCAAATCATAGGTTTCAGACAACACACACCAACGAAAGACTAAGAAATCTAGCTTAGAAAAGCCTGAAATAGTAATTTAAATATCCAAAATCATAAGTTTCAGTCAACACACACCTACGAAAGGCTCAGAAATCCAGCTCTGAAAAGTCCAAAAGCAAACTACTCATCCCAAACTATAGGTTTCAGACAACACACACCTATGAAAGTCTAAGAAATCTAGCTAAGAAAAGTCAAAATAGTAATTTACATATCCCAAATCATAAGTTTCTGACAACACACACCTATGAAAGGCTATGAAACCTAGCTCAGAAAAGTCAAAAATAGCAAACTACTCATCCCAAACTATAGGTTTCAGACAACAAACACCTATGAGGGACTAAGAAATCTAGCTCAGAAAATCCCTAAATAGTAATTTACATATCCCAAATCATTATTTTCTGACATCAAACACCTATTACAGACTAATAATCATAGATCTTAAAAATCCAAATAGCAATCTACACATAACAAATCATAAATTTCCGACAACACACACCTATAAAAGGCTAAGAAATCCAGCTCAGAAAAGTCAAAAATAGCAAACCACCCATCCCAAATCATAGGTTTCAGACAACACATACGTATGAAAGACTAAGAAATCCAACTCAGAAAAGTCAAAAATAGCAAACCACCCATCCCAAATCATAGGTTTCAGACAACACATACCTATGAAAGACTAAGAAATCCAACTCAGAAAAGTCAAAAATAGCAACCCATACACCCCAAATCATAGGTTTCAGACATCATACATCAACGAAAGACGGGGCCCGGGGAGGGTCTTTGGGGGTCTGGGGGGCGCGGGGGGGAGCCCGGGGAACCTTTGGGGACGAGGGGGTTCCTTCGGAATTGGGGTATGGGGATCGGAGCCCTTTGGATCGGGGTTGGGTGATCGGGGCCCTTTGGGGTTGGGGTAGAGGACCTCACGACACTGTTCAAATAGAACTTGTTTACTATAACGACCACACTCAAAACCTCTTCTAAAACCTTTTCTAAAATCATCTTTTAAAATGTCTCTAACTGTTTCGCCGAAATAATTCCCTAAAATGTCTAAAACCGTTTCACCCAAATAATCCCCTAAAAGTAATCTCAGCGCGTTCCTTTTGTTTTTGGCATCTCTGTGCTTTCACATTTCAAATTTTTATGAAACCCTTTCCTACGTAAATCTCTTAATCTCATAAATTTTCCTAGCTTCACTATTAAGGTTTCGTTATAATATCAATTTATATCTCCGACTTAAAGCTCAGTGAAGCCGTATTTAAAAATAGAATTTCTATCTCTTTAGCCTCCCGCATAATTCCAAGATAACAAGTGATGTCATTTCTAACCCCTGACAGTAAAGATCAATGAAGCCCTATTTAAAAATAGAATATTAATTTTTCTCTCTGACCTAAATAACGTTTATCCCTTAGACCTAAGATTAAAGAAAGCCATAATGTTTCTTAATTCCCCCTTCGTGAATCAATATATTCTCCTAGCAATTATGTAAATCAATTTCTCAGGTTAGGTTAGCCTAAAGATCAAAGAAGCCATGATTGTTTCTTAATTCCCCTTCGTGAATCAATTATTCCCCCACCGATTATGTAAATCAATTTCTCAGGTTAGGTTCGCTTAAAACCATAAAACAGGAACATAAATTGCTGTTGACATCCATAAATGTGAGAAAGTTCCTGTTTTTTCATTCTCACTGACAACGAACCATAAAACAGGAACATAAATTGCTGTTGACATCCATAAATGTGAGATAGTTACTGTTTTTTCATTCTCACTGACAAAAACCATAAAAACAGACATGAATTGCTGTTGACATTCATGAAAAACATCAAATAAATTGACCAACATACATAACCATCCAAGAAAACATCCATCAAAGTGAGAAAATTCATGTTTTCTCAAGTGAGTAAATTCCTGTTTTTTCATTCTCACTGAGAAAACCATAAACCACGTGGTAATGTTCGGAGTCGGGACCCTTTCTATATATA
>NC_142814.1:30656505-30742385 GCF_049724085.1 Artemia sp. Qi Xiang Cuo | reverse complement strand
CGTACACCTAAAAAAAAAAAAAAACTATTATATTGATAAAAAAAAGAAAAATAAAGTTTTAAAAATGTAAGATTTTTTAACAATAAAAAAAATAAAAAAAAAAAAATTTATTATAATCCAAAAAAAAAGATAGAAAAGATAATCACTTTTTTTCAAAAAAACATATAAAAGACCCATTGATACCGAAAAAAAAAAAAAACCCCGTAAATGCATAATGGAGTGTAATTTTTTTAAAAAAAATTAATATAAAAAAAAAAAAAACACATAAATTGATAAAAAAGTAATATTTTTTAAAAATTAAAAAAAAAACATTTTATTATAACAAAAAATTACAGATCAAAAAGATAGGAAATTTTTTTCAAAAAAACATATAAAATACCAATTATCTTGATAAAAAATCACACCGTAAATTTCAACCTATAAGAGAATTAGAGGTTTTTTCAGCTCCTAAAAACAACAGGCTTCTAAGTGTATAAGTATCCCTTAGTTCTAGTGTAAGGAAAGAATTTCTTCCTCAACTTAATGACAATTTCTTTTTAATAATGCTAATATTTTTTACACACAATAAAATGTTTATAATTATCAATTTTTTCTATTTAATAAAAAAATTGATATCTCTAATATAAACGACTCGAAACTGATGGAGAATCAAATATGGAACCTGATTATATACGAAAAATAATAGGCGAGTAAAAAAGAAGAGACACCGGTTTTTTGAACTAAAAAAAAAAAGACATTTAACTTTGAAAGTGCGTCGTTCCTAGAGTGTAAAGACCTGTATACCTGTTTGTACGCAAATGACCCCGCTAACCGTCCAATGCATTTAAAGTATACATTAAAAATTACGCCTAAGACATAGATATGTATGTAAGCTTTCAAGTAATTGTACGGTTACTACTCTTATCATATTTTCGACCATGTTGAACAAAATGGCTATCTCAAAATTTTGATCAGGTGACTTTGGGGAAAAAATGAGCGTGGGAGGGGGCCTAGTTGCCCTCCATTTTATTGGTCACTTAAAAGGGCACTAGAACTTTCAGTTTCCGTTGCAATGAGCCCTCCCACGATATTCTAGGACCACTGGGTCGATACGAACACCCCTGGGGGAAAAAAAAATAAAAAAAAAATAAACACGCATCCGTGATCTTTCTTCTGGCAAAAAAAACAAAATTCCCCATGTTTGTAGTTGGGAGCTATAAACCTCTACAGTAGAGTTCTCTGATACGCGGAATATGATGGTGTGATTTTCATTAAGGTTCTATAACTTTTAGGGGGTCTTTCCCCCTTTTTTCGAAAATCAGCCAAATTTTCTCAGGCGCCTAACTTTTGATGGGTAGGATTAAACTCGATTAAACTTATATATTTGAAATCAGCATTAAAATGTGATTCTTTTGATGTATCTATTTGTATCAAAATACCGTTTTCTAGAGTTTCGGTTACCATTGAGCCGGGTCGCTCCTTACTTACAGTTCGTTACCACGAACTGTTTGATTTTTTGGAAAAGTGTTTTACGAGTATTCTAATTAATTTCTGTTCGTTTTTTATTGCTAAAGTTTTATTATTTGTCAATACAATGATTCAGCATATACCCCCCCTCCGATTTGCCCCCCTCCCCCTATATTTAAAAAAAGCCTTTTAGGGATTTGTTTTTCTTTGAAAAATGCCTTTTTTAGTATTTTAGCTAAGATAATTGAAAAAAAATATTTGCACCCCCCCCCCAGGTTTTGAAAATACACCCTGCCACCCCCCAAAATTTTCGTGAGTTGACGCCAATCCGTGACGGAATTGTTGATCTGTCCCTCTTTTGACATAACAATCATTGGAACTAAGCAAAAGGAGCTCTTATTTGACATTGTGACTGTAATTTTTTCTTCCTTTTTCGTGGAACAATAGTTATAAATTCAAGTTAAAACTTCAGTCAAAAGCCAAAGAGCAATACCCTTGTCCCTACCTAATTTAAAAATGATTGGATAGGTGCTAGGCTTAATCCCCCGTAAAATTCCCCCGGAAAATTTTCCCGTAGAGGCACATTTATTGGACCTTTCGACTATTTTGAGCAAAAGGATATCTAAAAAATTCGGTCGTATCACTTTGTCAGCTATGAGGAGAGGGTAAGTAGCAAAAAGGGGAGGGTAGAGGGCTGGGTGGCCTCCAATAACTTGGAACTTTTAAAACGGGCACTAGAACTACCAATTTCAAATTTTACGAGCCCCGTTCAAAGTTTTTGCGAAAATCCTTACATATGAAGCAACACTGGGAAGAAATAATCTCAATAAGCGTTGACGCAGGCGTGATTTTGTACCAACTTTTGCCTGTTCTGTCATGATAATTACGCTAGATAGTTACTTTCCGTGGTTTAGTAATATTTTTCAGCCCTGTAACTTCACCTTTGCAATTCATCCAGTTTTTTATACAGTTTTTTTTTTGTAAAGAATTGCACCTTATCCATTCACTTTTGACTCTTAAAGGGAAACTAGAACTTCCAATTTTGAATCGAATGAGACATTTCCTAAGTTTTTAGGACCACACCTTCTATACAAAATTACTCAGGAAAGCAAAGAAGTAATGCACAGATACCACATGGTTCTTTAATAAAGCACCTCCAGACAAGTGCAATTTGGTGTATTTTCATGTCAACTGAAGAAAATTAGTGAAGCAAAGATAATGAAAAAAAAAAAAATCAAAAGACGGGAAAAACATATCAATAAACTGATTGACAGCAGAACGAGAATGACAAGAAAGATAGCAATAAGCTGCTGTTTGACGTCAGCCTGTTTTGTAGTTCAGCAGTATCGCACTGTTTTAGATCAAGAGATAAATATTCTTCACATTTCCACCCCCGAAAATTGTTTGCAAAATAAAGCCTCCAAAAATAAAACTTAGTTTTGATCACGTTGTCCACGCTTGAGGACAAGAAAATTTCAAGATAGTCAGAGCCTAATTTTAACCTTGAGCTGGTTTGATTTTTGCCTATAGATAGCTCTGATCATAGTCGAGGTTAGATTAATCCAGAAATACCAATTAATTGAGAACAGAAGGAACAGCAAAGAACAAACGCTAACTTGGTTTATTTTGAGGTCTTTAGGAAACTGCAGTCTTCAGAAATCAGGCAAAAATTGATTGTTGTTGTTGTTGTTTTTTTTTTTTTTTTTTTTTTTTTGCAGGATTCCTTAAATGGACAGCAGAGTGAAAATTATAAAATTTATGAAACATTATACAGACAAATGAAGCCATCTATTATTATTAAAAAACAAATCAAGAGTGCAGTGTCCTCAACCGAGGACACAATGACTGATAGGGTTAAGAGAAACTATATATTTTAGTTCCAAAATAACTTGGATTAAGGGATTAGAGGCTATTTGTAAAACGGTATTTTCCGTCTTACAAAGAGCATAAAAGAATATTTTTATAAATCATAAGGAAAATTGCTGCTGCTGCCGCTACTTCGACTGCTTCTGCTACTACTAACAATTTCTTGCAGCATGATACCGCCCGAGACCAACACAGCTAGGTACGTTCCTGCTCAACCCAAATCTCTTCAAAGTTTCACTCCAGGGCCATAATTTGCTATGGAGCAGGGGGGGGGCAACTGCTGCCCTCAGACCCCAGTTTGATCCCCCCCCCAATCCCAGTTTGCAAATAGCGATGAAGACCACACTGCCTTTCCATCATAAACAACAAGTAGAACAATAGGAAATTTTTTCTGAACAAGACAGTGGAACGCAACTTTAAATGAATATTTTGACCCTATATTCAAGGGCCGTCCTCAGCAAAATAAATGAAGAAAAAAAAAACGAATATAAAAGAACTCACATTAAAATTCAATCGTTGAAACTAAAATATTTTCAAAACAGCCCTAGCATCATTACTTATTACCCTGTCACAAAGCTATGATTTCTTTTGAATCCTTTGTTAGGACCCGTTAGCGAATAATTCGGGGACGACCTACTTATTACTTAGCCCCAGATGGATGGCAGAAGCACAATCTTTGGCAATCTATAAACCTCAATAAGTAAAACGTCGACTATTTATCTTAACTTTTTTTTGGTTAAAGCCACAGAATGTGGGATCGAAGAACAAATTCGTATCGCTTATTGTTTGCAATGGAATCAATTCCCGGAAATTAGGGGGAGGGACAAAAATGTATCTTTAAAAAATCTAAAGAGGGCAATTTTTTTGTTTTAATTTTTTTTCAATGAAGTACCAAAAAAGCAATTTTGCAGTGAAAATTCCAAAAAAAGTATTTTTAAAGTCTAAAGGAGCAAGAAAATCTTGAGGGTCAATGCCCCCTGTCCCCACCCTGCCAATTTACACCACTGATTCTTTGAGATATGGCCCGTCAAAAGAGTACCCTAGGCAATTGCTTTGGAAAATATTTAACGTCAGCATTTTGAGCCCCCAAGTTTAAGAGGTGCACTCAAGACAGTGGCATCTGATATTCTAATCTTAGTTCGCACACTTGTTTTTATATTCTTCCAAACTTTTTTCAACTACGAGCAAACACCCTACATCTTGACTATTGTACTTTCCACCTCTTTGTTCAGACGATTCACTATAGATACCGGTCCTTCCATTTCCTTCCAAGATTAAATAAGAAAAAAGTTTTTTCAACTAAAAGTAAGGAGCAACATTAAAACTTAAAACGAACAGAAATAGTTTTGTAGATGAGGAGCGCTTTCCTTTCCTCAATCTTCGCTCTTTATGCTAAAGTCTCAAGCTCTATGAAAATACTTCTCATCCAAAATGAATGGCCCTTGAATAGTCTTTCGCAAAGAATCAGGACAAAGAGTCAAACTTTAGAGTATTAAATAAAAAAAAACTAAAGTTTTTTTTTTGAAAGAAAATTGTTTTTATATTCTTCCAAACTTTTTTCAACTACGAGCAAACACCCTACATCTTGACTATTGTACTTTCCACCTCTTTCCACGTCTGTAGGGTGTTTTTTTTTATTTAATACTCTAAAGTTTGACTCTTTGTCCTGATTCTTTGCGAAAGACTATTCAAGGGCCACAAAAAAACTAAAGTTTTTTCAATTAAAAAAACAAGTTTTTTTAATTGAAAGAAAGGAGCGACATTAAAACTTAAAACGAAAAGAAATTATTTCGTATATGAAAGGGGCTGTCCCCTCCTCAATGCCTCGCTCTTTACGCTAAAGTTTTTTATTGTTTTAAAAAATAAAGTTGTGTGAAAGATTCAAATTTTAGAATAAAGAGCAAGGTGTTTAGAAGGGGACCGCCCCGTTCAAATAGGGAATAATTTATGTTGGGGTTTAGTTTTAATGTCGCTCCTTACTTTCAGTTAAAAAAAAAACTTTTTTTTATTTAATTTTTGAACGTTTTGAATTAATGCAGTGTTGATTTTGACTCACCATACATGAATAATTAAAACGAAATTTGCATATTAATTTTACAATGGCTTTCTCGAAATTTTGTTCTGACGTAACTTACGAATTAACTTACGTAACGAACTTCTATATTCGTATGTTTTATTACGTATATTAGGGAGTTTGCCCCCTAGTCGATACCTTTCTCTTTACGCTAAGTCCGAATTTTGTTCGAATCGCAAATCCCAGAAACACAAAGGTCGGTTAATTAGAAAAGATAGCTCTTTTGAAAGTACTAAAAAAAAATTAGCGAAAAGGGCAAGGTATTGAATAGGGGGCGAACCCCCCTCATATAAGTAATAATTTCTGTTTGTTTTAATTTTTAATGTTGCTCCTTCCTTTCAGTTGAAAAAACTAGTTTTTTTTATTTAATTTCTGATCGGTTTTTAAATAATACTGGAAAATCCGGTGCCCCCATAGAAATGTCCCTTCCCCCAAGGAAACATCCTCCATGGAAGGATCCTCCCCCACAACTCCCTCCTCTAGTACCCTCCCCCCCTATCAGAAAAAAAATCCCTTATGAAATACCTGTGTACTCTCTAATAACTGATACTACACATATGCCACAGGCAAAGCTCATGGCCTGTTGCCCTTCCCCCGAAGACTGTGGGGGACTATGGCTCTTCCGAATGTATAATAACTAGGTTTCTAACAGAGCTAAGCGTTATGGCTACCCCCATACTATGACTAGGCTGCTGCGAGATAAAGAATAGTGCGGCAGGGGGCCAGGTTGCTCTCCAATTTTTTTGGTCACTTAAAAAGGAACCTAGAACTTTTAATTTCTGTTCAAATGAGCCATCTTACGATATTCTAGGACAACTGGATCGATACGATCACTCCTGGAAAAAAAAATAATAAACACGCATCCGTGATCTTTCTTCTGACAAAAAATACAAAATTCTACATTTTTGCAGATAGGAGCTTGAAACTTCCGCAGCAGGGTTTTCTGATACGCTGAATCTGATGGTGTGACTTTCATTATAGTTCTATGACTTTTTGGGGGTATTTCTCCCTTTTTCAAAAATAAGGCAAATTTTCTCAGGCGCGTGACTTTTGATAGGTAACACTAAACTTAATAAAACTTATATATTTGAAATCAGCATAAAATTTTGATTCTATTGATGTATCTATGGGTATCAAAATTCCGGTTTTTAGAGTTTCGGTTACTATTGAGCCGGGTCGCTCCTTACTTACAGTTCGTTACCACGAACTGTTTGAAAGAACTTGTGTTGAGAAAGGGGCGGCCCACATCACATGCGGAAGGATTTCTGTTCGTTTTAAGTTTTAATGTTGCTCCTTACTTTCAGCTGAAAAAACTTCTTTTTTTATCTATTTTCTGAGGGTTTTTCAACTCTTCCCTCTCCCCGTGTAACATTCCTGCTGGAAAAATTTCCCCGGAAACTTTCCTTCCCACGAAAAATTCTCTCCGCAGAAACCCTCCTAGGCCTTCTAGGACCATTGATTCAATATGACAACCCCTGGGAAAAAACACACACACACATCCTTGATCTTTCTTCTGCAAAAAAAAAAAAAAAAAAAAAAAAAAATTGTGTAGATAGGAGCTGAAAACTTCTACAATATGGTTCTCCAATATGCTGAATTTGACGGTGTGATTTTTGTTAAAATTGCTCTACTTTTTGGGGGCGTTTTCTCCTTTTTCAAAAATCAGGCAAATTTTCTCAGGATCGGAGGTATATCCCAAGTTGAGGAAATGCCCGCTACTCTGCACACAGAGTAGCCAATACTTACTAAGCTTGGAATGCACTGGAATACCGAAACATGGTGTCCATGGATATACATTTTTTTTTTATTCCTTTTTCAGCTTTTGGCATTTAATTCTTCAAAAGTAGAAAATTGTTTTTTTTAAGTTTTACCTTTAATATGCCTAACACATTAACACCCTGTTAAAAAAAAAAGAATAAAATGGCCTAAACTGTAAGCAATCTCGTCAAAGCAGGAAATCTAAGATGCATGAAGGCACATGCGGATAATATTTACTTTATGGTGTGAACAGCATGCGGGAGGGGAAACATTTTTTGTAAAACGATGAAAAGACAAATTATAGGACCAACGTAGGAGATTGTCGGGAAAATTAAAATGACCATGAAATTTCGGGAGGAGTATTCGACTAACAGTCCTCATTCTCCATACTTGCCATGATACAGACAGGCACCCCCGAGAAGAGGCCTTCAAACTGCACGATTTTTCCATAAGACTCTACATTTCTCATACAATAATTCTGTGCTATTCTGGTTTTACGACTCATGTGTCAATTCCCGAAACCAGCCATTCATTCCTCAAAAATATTCTGCTAAGAAGAGACCGAAAAATTAGATTTTTAAAATTAATGCCATTGAAAATACTTGTATTTTGACAAGCATTACCAACCACCCGGTCACATTGTTCCTGAGAAATGGTGACTATGAAAGTACTTTCTTTCAACGGATAATTCTAGTTCATTTTCAAAATATTTGAGACCTTCTAAGACTCCGAAGCTCATTTTAGTGGCTTTGTAAAGGAAACATGATACATATCGCTATATCGTAAATCTTTCAACTGTCAGTGACCCGACGTGATCCAAGTGAGACGTTAAACAAAAAACAAGCGGCGAAAATCTGAGAAACAATTTCTTAAATAGGCTTTCTTACGACACATAATAATTGCGTTTATAAATTTATCTCTAAACTGATGCATATGAGGTTTTACATAAATCTCAGGAATAATGATTATAGAATATAATTTAAAGAAAAAAGGATGCCAGTTGGTTGAAAAAAATTATATGTTGCTCTACAGTGTTTTCACGTGACATTTCACGGATATTAACGGAAAGCCAATCAACGAATAAAAATATGAAAAAACCCATATATATATATATATATATATATATATATATATATATATATATATATATATATATATATATATATATATATATATATATATATATATATATATATATATATATATATATATATATATATATATATATATATATATATATATATATATATATATATATATATATATATATATATATATATTGTAAAGTTCTGCTGTCACCACTCTGTAAACCTCTATTTAGTTCTTTGTTTATGCCCTTCTATGTTGGCAGATGTAATGGTTTACGTAAATTCCAAAGATAGACGATAAACGTTGGTACATGGTCTTTATTAAATAACGTGAGAATACACATAGAGAAAATAAGGTAGCACAAGAACAACTAACTACGACGAAGGTTAGAGATGGACTCCCTTTAGAAATGAGCGAAGAATGTAACTTTCCTGGAACGGAAGTTCCAGCCCTGGGAACGACCCCTTTCCCACGACTAGCTTTTAGTCCCAAGAGCTCCCCCCTGGACCGCTATCGTTGACGCATAAATGCCCAACTAACTAAGAAAGGAGATACCCGGAAATGCTTCTCGAATTGATGTTAAATACTTTACAGATTCTCCCCCTGTTTTAAGTTAAATTTCCCAAATTTGGCTTATCCCCTTCTCATTAAACCCCCAAACTTTAATTGAATTCAAAACATTCCCTTCCCAAATCATTCACTTCTCGCCTACTAACATTCTACAGCATGAACTAGTAAACAATTACATAATATAAACACTACACAATACTTGCATAAGTAAAAACTTACATAGTATAAACGAACCACACTAACAACAGTAGTCGGAAACTGGATATTTTAACACTTCATTTTTCTTTGTATACTTTAAAATAGACTTGTTCCCCATACCCCTGAATTTGATGAGGACAAGGAAAGTCGGGATTATGTATAAACTTTGAATTAGGGCAAAAGGAATGACCGGGAAAGGCTAATTAATCCTGAAAATACCAGCGACAACTAAATGAAATTTCAGAAACTCTAAAAATCATACCATGCTGCAATGACGTTAAGATATTATTCCCAATAAAATCCTCGGGGTTTTATTGCTGCGGAACGCCTCGGTTTAGACCTATTTGGTTTTTCCTCTTCGGAGGCGTGGGTTCGAATCCCACCGCTGCCACCACTCTGTAAAGTTCTGCTGTCACCACTCTGTAAACCTCTATTTAGTTCTTTGTTTATGCCCTTCTATGTTGGCAGATGTAATGGTTTACGTAAATTCCAAAGATAGACGATAAACGTTGGTACATGGTCTTTATTAAATAACGTGAGAATACACATAGAGAAAATAAGGTAGCACAAGAACAACTAACTACGACGAAGGCGAGAGATGGACTCCTTTAGAAATGAGCGAAGAATGTAACTTTCCTGGAACGGAAGTTCCAGCCCTGGGAACGACCCCTTTCCCACGACTAGCTTTTAGTCCCAAGAGCCCCCCCTGGACCGCTATCGTTGACGCATAAATGCCCAACTAACTAAGAAAGGAGATACCCGGAAATGCTTCTCGAATTGATGTTAAATACTTTACAATATATATATATATATATATATATATATATATATATATATATATATATATATATATATATATATATATATATATATATATATATATATATATATATATATATATATATATATGTATATATATTATATATATCATAAAATCACTATAGTATGAAACGCTCAATTTTGCACCGTTAATCAGTAGTCATCAAACAAAATCGATTACGTTACAAATGAAAAGTTGGATTCAAATGAACGTGCAATTGTAAGCAATTTTCTTCTGTGTGTCATTGAAATACGGCTCTTTTGGTGTTCTATTCTTGAGACATGGTTTTCCTTGATTTCTATCTATTCTCTCACGAAAATACAGTCCAGTAAAAAAATCTTCAACACTTAACACGGTTGCTTAGTTACTTCTTCTATGAGTTACTATGTGTGTGGGGGGGAGGCAAACAAAACCAAACTCACATCATATTCTTTCATCACAAACACCGTTCTTACAAGCATCACGATTCCTAAATAAAAGCCTAAAGAGCATCTTTATACAAAGTGCTTCTGAGACAAGCTCCCTAAGACCAATAAAAATTAAGGGCAACATTTATCAAGAACGATATATTATCTGCCACATGTGCGTACAGAAAAGGGGGCATTTTGGCCCAGGCCCCCTCTTCCTCCACGTACCTTTTTGATTTGTCATAAGACTTTCGTCTTAATTTCTCTTTTTATGGTATTTTCGAAGTTCCCCCCCCCCTCCAACACATTCCCACGTAGGTGTCTACTAGCTCCTGAGTCTGTCGATATATATTTTTCCCGTTTATATATGTTGTAAACAAAAAGTTAACCTTTCTAAGAAATTAATTTAAAAAAACTTTTCAACAAAACATGTTTTTCAAATAAAAATACAGAGCTCCATTAAACCAAAAATGAGCAGAAATAAAGTCAAATAATCTTCAAAGCGCGAAACTACCACAAATCACCATCAATAAATAAATGAAACTCAAAACGAACATAAATTACAATAAATAAAAGAATCAAACCCAAAACGAGCAAATATTAACATGAGTAGGGTTGACAACCCCCATGCCTTCTAGAGCTCAAAGCATAATTTGGACTTTCCTGAAACCAAAATACAGAAAAAGTATTCTCACTTTTTTAGAGTCATAAATAAAAATTATTAAAACTTTAAGGAATAAATATCAGTATATGTATATCAAAATGATAATCCACGATCATTTTTTTTCAGTAAGTGCGAATTATTTTTTGGTATTATTCTCTATAAGGCACGGGGGTTGTCAAACCCACTCATGCTAATTTTTGCTCGTATTGAGCAAATCTACCTTATTTCTGTCCTAGGAATGGCGTATGAACGGATGATATACAGACTTATCCATTAACAAATTAAATGATATAATTTCTATACAATTCTAAAAAGGACTTGTGCCAGATTTGCCATCTCACTCACTCGGACTATCTGTCTCGGCTTTTCGTACAATTAGCGTGTGGCTTCATGTCCGCAACTACTTGATTTTAATCCAATCACGCTTTAGTGATTAATTTAAAAAAAAAATATTTTTCAGACTTCAAACTTTTAAAATATTTCAATTTCAAATTTATTTCAAATTTATTAAATAAAATTTTTCAAATAAAAGTAAAGAGCCATGTTAGAGAGCCATTGATATTACTATGGATGAATAGATGAATCCTTAAAGCGAACAAAAAGCAAGTTAAATTTGGAACGACAGATAATACCACAGATAAGAATAGACCCAGATAAGAACAGATAAAAATATATCACATCCTTCCTAAGAAAGAATCGGCGTATCTGACTACGCAGAGATATAGGTGTTCTGTACGATGTAAATTGTGCCCCCTCCCCTGAAACAAATTTTTCAAATTTATTTCAATTTCAAATTTATTTCAAATTTATTAAATAAAATTTTTCAAATTTATTTCAATTTCAAATTTATTTCAAACGTATTAAATAAAATTTTTCAAATAAAAGTAAAGAGCCATGTTAAAGAGCCAAGTAAAGAGCCATAGATATTACTATGGATGAATAGATGAATCCTAAAACGAACAAAAAGCAAGTTAAATTTGGAACGACAGGTAATACCACAGATTAGAAAAGTCCGTCACCCCTTAAATCCTCTAAAGGCCAGAAGGACGTTCGCACTTTCCTGAAAACGATTTTTGTTTATTTCTGAAAAGTATTTGTATTTAGAACACGTTGTTTTTGTTTGTCACCACAACAACAAAATAAAATTACAATGCTAGTAAAGATTTACAAATAGGACCTGCCAAAGAAAACGGGGGACTGTCCCTCCCCCATCCCTCCCAAACCCTTATAAAAAGGCTTGATTCTCGTTTGCACTTTGATAAAAACTATATATTCCGAGCATGTAGTTTTTACTTGTGAAAACATCAACATAAAAGAAAAATCTACTAATCACCATAAGTGTCACCAAAAGTGTTGAGGCTTTTGTCAATACTTTTCCTTTTGATTCTATTTAATTCCAAAATACAGAAAGTTGAGAAATTTTATAAACTTCAATCTTCTGAGGTTACTCAGTTGAACAGTTGATTCTCTATGCATTTAAATGAATATCTTTAAAAAGAAGATAGTAGGAATACAAAATTACTCCATAAGAAACTGGACTATTAAAACTGGATTCATTGTTTAAAATACAATGACATTCACTCCTGGAAGTCTCAAAGCTATTAATGTTTAAAATACATTTTGTTTTCAGTAAAGCCCTAATGACAATCTGGTTCTTTGAAGTTTATGGGGTTTGTAACCCTACTTCTATTTGATATAGTTTTGTTCGATTTCTTTTAAAATTCTGCCTGTTTTAGTATTCGTATAATCCCCCACGGCAGTCTCTGTTTTCTTTATATTAGATGTAATTATTCATTTTAATTTCTGGTCTTTTTGGATTTAATTTATTAATTGGAGTAATTTCTGTTCATTTTAAGTTTGAATTATTCTATGACTATTTCTCTGCTCGTTTTAGATTTTTAACATGGCTCTTTACTTTTGTTTGAAAATTTTTCTCCAGAAAACTTTTTAAGATCAATGTTTAGTATTACTGAGTTTTGACAGCTCAGAGTAAACCTTAAAGAATCCAAAAAGTTTTTATTTAAAATGAATTAAAACAAAATTGACGTTTTTTACATGAACATAAATGAACAGAATCAAGTACAAGGCTTGGTTTTTACTTTATTTCTACTTGTTTTTGGCTGAAATATGGTTCTTTACTTTTCTTTCTAAAAAAAAATTTGGAGAAGAAGTTTCTTTGTTTGATTTCTCTTCGTTCTTTAATAGGCCATGCTCCTGACTAAAACTGTTTTATATAGTAGGGTCCATGGTCACGGTTCGGGCCACTTCAGGACCTCTTTACACCCTCACGCTCCAAAACGTATGTGGTCCCCTTAGCCCAACAATACTTGAAAGCTTCAATCCAATCATGAAAGTTTTTGTGCAGCAATTCTAAGGAGAGTAGGTGCCCCAGAACTAGAATTTGCTTAAACATTCGGCTTCACTTGGCCATGGACGGCTGGCCTTAAGTTTAAAGCTGTTAGGAAAAAAATATTTATTGGCCATTTGTAGAGCCCAATTTTTTGGTGAGCCAATACGTTTTTTTTGTGAATTGAGGTCTCCTAGATCCAAGAGCTTTTAAATGTATGTTTGACGACGATAGGAATTTCTTTGGACCGTTCCCCCCCCCCATCACCCTCCTAAATTTTATATAGGGCTTTTCCCCTCCTGGAAATCTATTCTACAATATTTACCTAAGTTTTTTTCTGGACATGAGAGTTCATTTAGCCTACGAGCTTAGGGATGCAAGTTTCAAGTTCTCTGGGGATAAAGTTTTTTTGCTCTTTTTCTAGGGGATCCAATGTTGTTTTTTTTTCCTTTTTTCAACTTGACCCAGAGACTTGAGGGTTTATTTTTCAAGGGCTTCATTTCTTGAAGGGATCACAGTCTCGAACTAATTTTGTTTCACATTAGGCTCTCCTTTCGCCAAGTGACTTACGGCTGTAAATTTTAAAATCATCAAGGACAACAAGTCTTTTGGCTCATTTACGAGCCCTCTAACATCCTCTCCCTCCCGCCAAAAAAATCCAATCCTCTTGGCCTAAAGAAGAATCCCTAAAATTTCGAGCCAATTAGATATCCAACGTTTTTCCAGTATAAAACCTATCTATAAAGAATTGGCATAATCTACGGTTCTTGCCTCAAGGGCGATAGGGGTCAAATCCACTCCGGAGGCATATTTATTGGACCTTTCAATCACTCTGAGGAAAATACCTGTCTATATTATTGTCGGATATCTTGAGAAGTTCTAGAGGAACTGGATACCAAGAACAGAGTACGAGAGGGGGGGGCTGGTCACCCTCAAACTACCTTCTTACCTTAAAAAGAGCACTTAAACCTTCAACTTTCAATCAAATTGACCCATTCCCAAGTTTCAAAGACCATCCAAACCATACTAGTGCGTCAACCCTGCATATCAACGTGAAATAAGCATTAACCTCCGATAAATCTTCCCACTGAAGTATTCGGCAGTGTGTACTTTTTCTCCTCATAATATTACTAATTTTATTTTCTCTTCATAGACAATTGGTCATCGCTCTCAACTGTTTGACAACTCAACCCAGTAGTAAATCACAAATCCCATTGAACATATGTCATGCTTCCCCTTTCATTTTTACTTAACAAGAAGTACTTACCTTGAAAATTGATTTCCAATGAGTCTTTACAGAAGATTGTTTTCCAATGAGCCTTCAATCAAGTTCCAACGCCAGCCGATTGCCAATGGTATTTCCTAAAAGAAGAAAAAACTAAACAAAACTAACCAGGAGATACAACGCGTTAATTTTAAAATTAAACAAAAAACAAGTTTTTTCAACTGAAAGTAAGGAGCAACACTAAAACTTGAAACGAACAGGAACTATTCCAACCCTCGCTCGCAATTCCTGAGGCTATCCCTTCCTCAACCCTCGCTCTTTACGCTAAAGTATTAAATTCCTTTAAAAATACTTCCAATTCAACGGCCCTTGGGTTTGAGTAGTCTTTCTTTAAGAATTGTGATAAAAAGTAAAACTTTATCATGAGAGTTGAGGAAGGGGCAGCCCGAAATAATTCCTGCTTGTTTTAAGTTAAAGTTACTCTTTACTTTCAGTTGAAAAAAATTACTTTTTTTCCCCCTGGAAATTTCCCTGAAAATTCAATCCAGAAACTTTCCACTCCATGGAAAATTCTCCCCGTGGGAAATCCCTCCCCAAAAAAAGATTCTGTACATTCCCAAATACAAAATACTATATGTCAACAATGGGTAAATTGCGTAACTTAAATCCGTTTCCCCAGGGACTGTGGGGGTCATGTGATCCCCGAAGGCATAGTTATTGCACTTTTCAACTAAATTGAATCAAACAGCTACCTCAATATTTGATTGGATGTCTTTGGGGGAAAAGGGGCGTGAGAGGGGGCTATTGCCCTCCAATCCTTTTTGTCATTTGAAAAAGGCATTAGAACTTTGATCTCCGTTCAAATGAGTCCTCTACCAATCTTTTAGGATCATTGGTTCGATATGATCACCCTTACGATAAATAGACAGATCAAATAGAGATAAATGTTTTATTAAACAGTGAAAAAAACAATATATTGGATAATTTTATCACATATACAGTGATCATCATCAGCAGAAATACTGTATATTTTCTTATTGTTTTTTTTTATTGTCTAATAAAAGACTTTATCCCTATTCAAACTGTTATTTGTCGTCATGGAAAGGCAGTGTGGTCTTCAAAATTACCTACGTTATATATATGATCAACCTTGTAAAAACAATATTTACATATTAGGAATCAACATAAAAGCCGCTTCTGTTGATGTCTCTATTGTTATCAAAAATTTTTTTTTATAGTTTCGGTTACTATTGGGCCGAATCGCTTTACTTACAGTTCGTCACCACGAACTCTTTGACTAGGTCGGAAGGTCGCACCCAAAGTTTATTGACGTGTTGAGTTCCAAGCGGAAGTTTTTAACCATACCTGGTATCATATTCGAATAATTTCACTCTTTTTCAACAATCTGTCATTTTTTTTTATTGTTTAAAACACAATTAAAGGATACGATATTAAAAAAAAAACAATTAAATAAATCACCACAATAACAAAATTCTCCATTCTTAAACCAGAATAAGTCTTTATTTATGATTTGTTTCGTACATCTTTAATCTGTATCCGTTTTTAACGTTCACTTACTTTACACAATAGTTGATTTTTACAAGCTGTCAATACCGTGGCGTTGTTATCTATGTCAAGCTAAGGCAGTTAACTTGAATCAGGTGGCATTGTTTTTGGACTTCCGCAGTTCTTTATTTTTACTTTATTCTTTCCTGTTTTTGGTGAGGCGCTTTGCTGCTTCTAGAGGAGAAACATTTAAAACGTACTTCATCTCTGAAATTAGTTGGGAGACATCCCCTAGTTTTTTCTCTAAAATTGTTAAGACTAACCATCTAAGATTAAAACAGTTTGACAAGTATTCAAAGCTGTATTCCGATCGAGCTAGACAAAGGCCAGGTTAACACATTATTGCTGAAAGAATATAACTTATTGCCTTAAAAAAAGTTCGCTTTTAAATGCCCACTCCTATTGACCTCATTGCTACCTTCCCTGTCCATATTTGTGGCGAATGTTTCTCTATTTGTTTCCCTGGTATATCCAAAATCTACAGTCGCAATCCCTATACCACACATCGTTAAAAGTTTTGAACATTAATTTTTTTTTCTGTGTGTTTTCAGGTACAAGTTCCAGAGCCTACTGAACCAAAAATGGCTTATGTCTTAGGTCTAAAAGTATACAAGCCGATCAGGTATGGAAGCGGGAATTCTTTTTTTTAAATCCATATTTTGATGAGGCTTTCTAGCTCATCTAAAACAAGTGAATCAGACGAAAATTACTTAGAGAGAAAACAAGTAAAATATACCCAAAACAATTTTGCAGTGCAATCTTGCATTAACAGATTTTGGATTCAGAAATGTTATTCTTCTATAAAAAAAAGAAACTAGGGAAACTAAAAGGGAAACAAAGGGAAACTTAAAAAGCGGGAAAAGGAGAAATAAGGAAAAGGAAATTAGGAAGTGTTAAACTTGTTTTGGTAGAATTCTAAAACGAATTATACGGATAGAAATGATTGATCTGATGGAGTTGATTTGTAAATGAGCTGAAAAGTTTCGGCAACTTCGAATAGATTGACCGAAAGAAAATTCAGGACACAAGAATTAATCTCTAGTTAATTTTTCAGAAGAAGATTCTCCATCCAGTATTGGATATTCGAAATTTTTCAGATTTTAGGCAAGAAAAAAAGTTTGAATGAGGTTATATATCTTAAAAGACTGCTTCCAAACAAAAAATGTATACCCTTGCGCTGATACGTTTTCTGCTCGTCTTTTTGGCAAATTATTTTTCATGTTCGTTTGTTTATTTTTCAGCTTTTCTAAATAAATGTAGGCAGTGTTGCTGTGTTGTAGGTACATTTGCAAAAGCTTATAGTTTAGTCCTATTCGCTAAATTCCGTCTATATCTATTCTAATTCTATCTATATCTATTAAGAGGAGGTGGTACATCAGGTATAAATACATCAGGTTTTACATTCTATTTGTATCTATTCTAGCCCTCTATATCTATCAAGTGGAAGTAGTGCAGCAGGTATATTTGCCAAAGAGTACGTTTTAATTCTATCTATTAAACGGTACTTAGTCTCTGATTTTGAAAGGACTAAGTTCTTCACCTATATTTTATGATCGTCTAATTAATATGATCCAAGCATCATAAATCTTTCACGAGATTTTATTTATAGTCGTTGGATCGTCATAAAGGTTTAACAAACTTTTTATTTGACTAAGCCCTTGACAAATTTCCATGATAGTCGATTCAATACCATCATCCCTCGAAAAAAAGAAAGAAAAGGCACCAAATAATGGTCGCGTACGAAATGGAGTCAAGGATGTTTTCCTTTTGCTTAAGGTAATCATATTGAGCTAATAAACAAAAAAGTAAGTATTTCAGCAAAGAGGATTTGTGTCACAAAACAAAGGGTTTCATAGGCAGCGCGACTGCGCTGCCTAAGTAAGGAATGATGTTGGCACAATGTTTTATTTCTTTAGACCACGGCACTTCGTATCGAAGGAGTTGTCGTAGAAACTTGGAAAAGGGCTCATTCGATTGGAAGTTGGAGTGGCTAGTGCCCTTTTAAATAGTCAAAAGTGATTGGAAGGCAACTAACATCCCTTCCACGCCCACCATTTCCCCAAACAAATCCAATCAAAATTTTGAGATAGCCATTTTGTTCAGCGTAGTTGATTTCCAGATAAAAACTATGTTTTTGAGGAGGACACTCCCCCACAGCCCTCAGGGTAATGGTTGTAAGTTATGCCCTGGGGGCATATAAGATTTTTATGGAAAGTGTTGTCGTACGGATTTTAAAAAAGGCTCATTTGATTGGAAATTCAAAGGGCTAGTGCCCTTTTTACTAGTCGAAATTGATTGGAGGGCAACGAACCCCCCTCTCACGCCAACCTTTCCCCAGACACATCAAATCAAAATTTTGAGATAGCCATTTTGTTCTACGTAGTTGAAAGTTCTGGAAATTAGGTGTTTGAGGATGACAACCCCCGGTGTGAGGTGTTTTTGAGGAGGACACTTCCCCACAGCCCTCAGGGGAAAGGTTGTAAGTTATGCCCTGGGGGTATATAAGGTTTTTATAGAAAGCGTTGTCGTAGAAACTTCAAAAAGGGTTCATTTGATTGGAAATTGAAATGGTTAATGCCCTTCTTAATAGTCAAAAGTGATCGGAAAACAACTAACACTCCTTCCACGCCCACCATTTATCAAGATCCAATCAAAATTTTGAGATAGCCATTTTGTTCCAAGTAGTTGAAAGATCTAGAAACTATATCTTTGAGGATGACTCCCCCCCAGCCCTCATGGTAAGGGTTGTAAGTTATGCCCTGGGGGCATATAACGTTTTATTGAAAACGTTGTCCTAGAAAATTGAAAAAGGGCTCCTTCAATTGGAAATTCAAAGGGCTAGTGCCCTTTTTAATAGTCGAAAGTGATTTGAGGGCAACTAACCGTAAAAACTTCAAAAAGAGCTCATTTGATTGGAAATTAGAAGGGCGTGTGCCTTTATTAATAGCCGAAAGTGATTGGAGGACAATTAACACCCCTCTGACAACCACCATTTCCCCAAATACAATCAATCAAAATTTTGCGGTAACCATTTTGTTTGATGTAGTTGATAAGTCTAAAAATTATATTTTTGATGATGACACTCCCCCCACACCCTCAGGGCAAAAGTTGTAAATTATGGCCTGGGGGCATATAAGGTCTTTTTTTATAGAAAGCGTTGTCGTAGAAAATTAAAAAAGGAATCATTCGATTTGAAATTGAAACGGCTAGTGTGCTTTTTAATATTTAAAAGTGATTGGAGGGCAAGATACCCCCCTCTAACTTTCACCACTTCTCCAAACCTAATCAGTCAAAATTCTGAAATTGCCATATTGTACGACGCAGTTGAGTGATCTAGAAATTATTCCTGCGGGTATAGCAACCCCCTCGAAGCCCTCAGGGCGAGGGCTGCAAATTATGCCCTGGGGCATATAAGGTTTTTACAGAAAGCGTTGTCGTAGAAACTTCAAAAAGGGCTCATTCGATTGGAAATTGAAAGGGCTAGTGCCCTTTTTAATAGGCGGAAGTGATTGGTGGGCAACTAACCCCCCTCTCATGCCCACCATTTCCCCAAACACATCCAATTAAAACTTTGAGATAGCAATTTCCTTCAAAGTAGTTGAAAGTTCTGGAAATTATGTCTTTGAGGATGACAACCCCCCCCCCCATCCCTCAGGGCAAGGGTTGTAAGTTATGCCCTGGGGGGAATTTTCAGCACTCTCATACAGATTTCTAAGGGGTTATATGTTCGAGCTGTACAAGCTATGCCATGGCTGGTATAACATCTTTCCCGGTGAATCACTGCTGGTCTTTAACGAAAATCATCTACGTAGCCATCCCTTAAAGTTTAAAACGGAAAGGTTCTACAAAGATGTAGGCAAATGGACCTTTCAAAACTGAGTCGTTGACACCTGGAACTCCCTACCCGAAGAAACCGTTTTGGCACCCTCCATCAGCTCTTTCAAGAACTCATTTGACAAAATATGTGAGAGTCGTATGTAACTTTAGAAGATTTACCTAAATTTTTGTATTGTCTTTTTCCTGTTTTGTAAGAGGCTCTGGACTACGTTTTTGCAATATATTATTATTATTATATAAGATTTTTATTGAAAGCGTCTTCGTAGAAACTTCAAAAGGGCTTATTCGATTGAAAATTGAAAGGGCTAGTGCCTTTTTTAATTGTTGAAAGTGATTGGAAAGCAACTAACGCTCCTCTCACGCCCACCATTTCTCCAAACACATCCAATCAAAATTTTGTGATAGCCGAGGTGATGGTGCTTGTCCGAAGTCTGCTCCCATGCGTTCATGGCGCATGCAGAGCTGACTTCACGTGCCTCTGGATATCCGGCTAGCCACCGGAGAACTAAATGCACCTAGGACGGTTGGGCTAGCAACCCTCCTCCTGAAATTACTTGCTACGAATGGAACTGAATATACAGCCTCGGATGCCCAACCTACTATCCCAATTGGACCCATGCCTGCCCAAGGACGTACCCCTTTGAACATCGTTGACCAAGGTGGCATTAATGTCGCCACCTGGAATGCCCTTACGCAGAACCAGCCTGGTTCTAAGCTTCTTTTAGCAAAAGAACTAAGAAGATACAAAAAGACGGTCGCAGAAATAACAGAAACTCACCTAACGGGAAACAGCGAAGAAGATATTGGAGAAGGGCGGACACTACTTTGGTCTGGTGGACCCCAAAGAAGAGGGGGAGTTGGCCTTCTTCTCAATAATTTTGCTCGGAAAGCCTTATTGTCATTTACACCTATCTCATCACGTCTACTGAGAGCGAGAATCGACGGCAAGCACGGGAAGATAACTGCTATTCTTACCTGCTATGCACCAACAAACGAGGACCAAGATGAAGATAAGGACGAGTTCTATGCGGCACTGTCCTCCAAGCTCTTCTCCATACCTCCACACGACTGCCTCCTAGTCCTAGGAGATTTTAATGCTGATGTGGCTAACAGCTCTGGTCTGTACGAAGCTGTTGTTGGACATGTGACAGTTGACGATCTGAATGGTAATAGTGAGCGGCTGTTCAATCGCTGCATCACCCATACTCTATCAGTCAGAAATGAATGGTTTGGGAGAAAAGACATTGCGAAGCACATATGGTACAGCAATGATGGCGGGACCAAAAAGATGTCTGACTACATCATTGTTCGACGAAGGTGGCTTTCGTCTGTCCAGAACTGCCACTCATACAGAGGCACCAAGCTCGGCAATGCCGACCTTTCGTCTCGTCTCTGCAAGGATAAAACTCTAGCTGAGGGCCAATAAGAGTAACTCCACATTCACCAAGAAGATAGACACCGCTGGACTGAAGCAGGACTCCTCAGTTCTTGAGTGGTATACGGTATAAGTCTCAAACCGCTTAGAGGCTCTCCAGGTGTGTTCAGAAAGCGAGTTAGCATTGGCCAAAATCAGAGACAATATTCCCAGATTAACTACCAAATTTGGGAGCTTCAGTTAGCAAGAGAAAATAGACTGGGTTTGGAACCACACGTTTTAAATAACTGAGCATAGACGACAAGCGAAATTACAAGGAACTATGCTACATTACAGACAGCTTAACAAACAACACAACCCATTGATCCAAAGGAACGAGAAAAACTTCATTGCGGGTAAAAGCCGCTGAGCTCAAGTAAGCTGTCCAAAAGAAAGACATAGGCGCAACTTTGAAGACCCTGTGCGAGATAACTGGCCAAAATGCCTTGAGGTAGAAAAGCCTGAAATCAGTAAATGGAGAAACTATATACGATCAGTCTCAATGTGTTGGTCTCAGCCTGATTAGCCAAGGCAAATTCTGTATTCGGACTACTCCTGAGAGCAGTCTTCCACAAACCGAAAATTAGACGCCCTACAAAAGCCCGTATCTACAACGCCACAGTCTCAAGCATTATGCTGTACTCTTCTGAGACATGGCCGATAGCCCAGACACAGCTAAGAAAGGTCGATGCCATCCAAACTATACACCTGCGTCGAGTTGAAGGCTTCAAATGGTATGACAAGATCCGCAATACTGATATTCCGAGGACCTACAAGTTAGTGAACCTCTCCACCCGTGTAGAAGTTCGTTCTCTAAGACGGTACGGCCACTTACTCCGCCTCCCGCCAACTACCCCTGAAAGGCTCATCTCAGAATTCAATTCCTCAACTGACTCTAAACATTCTCGACAGAAGCTATGCAACACATATACCGAGGCAAGAAATCGGTCCTCCCTCAATCGCAAATTTGGCTCTCCTGATATCTCACCCCTTGACCAAGACAGGGCTACTTGGAAAAAATTGAGCGTACGTGTGAGCGGTTCCCTATATGTTGAGACTCCTCCTGAATAAGAGTATTAGGTAAGTAAGTGAAAGTTTTGTTTAACCTAGTTGAAAGTTCTGGAAATTAGGTCTTTGAGGATGACAACCCCCTCACAGCCCTCAGGGCAAGGGTTTTAATTTATGCCCTGGGGGCATATAAGGTGTTTATACAAAGCGTTGTCGTAGAAATTAAAATGGGCTCCTTCGATTGGAAATTGAAATGGCTAGTGCGCTTTTTAATAGTCGAAAGTGATTGGAAGGCTTGATATTTTTATAGTTAAAATCAATGTGGGTACAATGTGTTATTTTTAATTTTTTTTTAGACCAGGGCACTTCGTATCGAAGGAGTTGTCATAGGAACTTTCAAAAGGGATCATTCGATTGAAAATAGAAAGGGCTAATGCGTTTTTTAATAGTCGAAAATGATTGGAGGGCAACTAGTCCTCCTTCCACGCCCACCATCTCATTTCCCCATTATGTTTACAAAACTAAATGTTGCCTTAAGATTAAATCAAAATGCACTGTGTTAATGCTAATTCCCCATAAGGCATATCAGCAGCATCCCAAGAACGACTGAGGGTATTATGTTCAAACTTTCGGGGCTACTTCTTCTCTTAAAATTTAATCAAATCAAAATTGGGTAAGTGTATCCAAGCTATCAAAGAAAGTAAACAGATTTTTTTTTTGTGAATGGCATCAAGTTTTCTATTTCAGGTCAACTAGAAGAGGTATGAAACAAAATTTAAACCCATTTAAAATTTAAAAACGAAAAGATTTAAACCCATATTTTCTTTTTCCCTGAAACGACTATGTCAATATAAAACAATCAGAAATTAATTAAAAAAAAAAACTTTTTCCACAAAATAAGTTTTCCAAGAAAAGTAAAGAACTCCATTAAACCAAAAATGAGCAAAAATTTGCCCTTTACTGAAAAACAAATGAATGTGCATTGTCAATTTAATATACATATACTGATATTTAGTAATCAAAATGTTAATATTATTTGATTTATTACAGTTGTGAAATTAAAACCATTTATTTTTTTTCAGTAAAGTGCAAATTATGTTCCGGCCTTGGGAAGCCATAGGGATTTAGAGCCCTACTTATGTTAATTTCTGCTCTTTTTGAGTTTGACTCGCTTATTTATTGTAATATCTGTTCGTTTTGGGTTTCATTTATTTATCGATGCTGATTTGTGGTAGTTTCAGGCTTGGTAGATTATTTGATTCCATTTTCGTTCATTTTTGGTTTAATGGAGTTCTTTACTTTTCTTTGAAAAGCTTTTTTAATTTTAAAAACGTTTTTTTAATTAATAACCTAAAAGGACCAACATCCTATCAAACGGAAATTTTGGAAAGATTAATCATAAATTGAAATTACTGAAAGGACGTGTAAAGAACCTCTCACTTTCAGAAGACACACAGTTGTACGATAGTGAAACAGGTCATGCATACAATATGAGCGATTAATAGCAGCAAGAGCATCATATTTATTTCCGGTACTGTTGTATTAAACGGACTCTTTTATATACGGCAATGCATACCAGTCACGAAATAGATCGAGACGCGTTATGAAAACAGGTTTACTCTGCCTTCTGGGATATAAACAAAGGCAAGAACTGTATTTGAATTGTTGTTTTTTGGGGTGTAGGGGGGAGGGAAAGGTACCTAGGTTAGACTAGGTTAGGTTACGTATTTAATATATGGTATGTTTCGACCCCCCCCCCCCCAATGTGCAAATATATAGTCCAAATTTGTTTTTAAACTATTATATATTCATCGTTTTTTATTTTATTTCATTAGCATTAACCAAACCAGCACTATATAAAAGAGTCCGTTTAGTACAACAGTACCTTATTTCCTTTCAGAACTCCATAAAAATGAATTATTTATTTCTCAGATACTATGAATTTTATTTAGGCCTCTTCTCTTCTTATTCAAGATTTCAGGTCGATCACGACAACCATAGATACGGTTATGGCCCATTACAAGTAGTATTCATGAGGTATTCATCCTAAGTTGTTAGTCTATTATAACAGTTTTGTATGTTCTGTATTATTCATCTTTTGTGCAAAAACCCTTAAAATTTAATGTAAAAACAGTTTGAAACTTCACAGGCTTGGTGTATTTAAAGAAAAAAGATTTTACGAGACACCCTCTTGAGCTGTTTCAAAATTATGGTTTTTCTTAAAACCAAGCCTTTTGGCAATCAATAAGTAGAGATTATGCATCTCTTGATCAAACAGAAGCACGAGAAAATTGCTTTTTTAAGATCCACGTCCAAGCAGACTCCCATATATTGATACTTATCTCCACCAAGGAATGTCTTAGTTAGCAGAATTGAACAGAGACGCGTCTCCTGACTCTATTCCGGGAAAGAAAAAACGAAAATCAAATATGCAACAAAAATACGGTTTAATGAGATAGAAATCCAAGAACGATATTACGAATGAGCAAATAATTATTATTATGAATGGTTGTAGATAAACTGGTAATAATTAAGAGTTAATGATTAAAATTAGGATGCTTTGAAGTTAAATGGATTTTTGTAACTAGGTAAATTTAAGTGGAAAAAATCTCATTTATACCGATAATTTTTTTGCGCAAAGCTTTTTGATGGTGTCATTTGTTTTTCATGTTCTATAATTTTTTATCAAATTAATAAAGTTTTATAGAAAGTTCTTTAAAATTTTCATATGAGTTCTGTGGGCAAAATGGAAGCAGAACTAAATTGAGATTTTTTAAAAGAAATTAAACACAAAAAAAAAATGTCTTTTGAATTTCTGTGTTCATTATATTGTGTGGGTTTTTTCTTATATACAAATCAACCATTTTCACAAGATATGCCAAATATTTGCTTTTATTTCTGGCAAAAAAAATGTCTGATCTGCGGATTTTAACTTGAATAGAACTCAAAATATCAAAACTTGCGTAAGTTACAGCTATCAATTTTATTTAAGTAAATTTAACATTTTCAAATAAAAGAAAATGATTAAATGAATGGAAATTAACTCTGAAGGAAAAAAAAGAATTTTACCTTTAAAAGGATATGCTGAACTTCCAATTCAGTTTTTTTTATAATTCTTTTCTTTGTGTCCCTTTTCTTCTCATAGATAGGCTACTGTAGTAAGGAGTCATCTACAAAATTATTACCGTAATTTACGTGTCGTATAAAGTAAAACTTGATGTATTTTTGAAACTAATAAAGATCCAAAAGGGTACGAGATTTTTGTGCGAAACAATGGCCTTTAAGGGGGAAGGCAATACTTTCTTTTAGAAAACTTTATTTTTTCATTATTTATCTATGCACTAATTGTTAAACTTTTTGTTTACTTACCCGGCACTACTCTATTTATGAGGCCTAGGACATTCTTTAACTCCAGCCAACTATTCATATATTTTTTGCGTGTTTATTTTAAGATTACAAATCATCATCACCTACAGGGCGTATAAACTAGTGTATACCCAATAGAATTGAGAAGTTTCATAACTCAAGCCTGATTTAAATATAGTGCTGAAGGAAAGTATAAGAACTATAGAAGACTATATTATTATTTTAACATGTATTAGAAATTCGTAGCTTTAATCAATGTTAAAAGTATCCACTAAAAGTAAACGGTCAAAATTGTTCCGCGTAATTTCGAAAAAAGTGGTTAACCTACTCCCCTACAAGGAATACTTAGATCCCCGCATAAATTATACCAGTAACTCACAATGTCAAAAAATTTGCAATTTTCAAGTCATATAAATTTTGGCAGATTTCTAAATATATTAAGAGCCAAATAAGGTATAAAAAACGGATCTGACCGATTAATCCAATGGAATCAGTCATGGGAGTTAGGTCAGCCTCGACGAAAGGAAAACTGGAGGGCAAAATACCCGGAGTCTTGATCTCAGAGGATCCTATTACGAAATTTATTCTTAGCCAGAATTTACGTTAAAAGTTGTTTTTGTATAAATAGCCGAAATACTTTTATTTCAAGCTTTTATATTGTTTTTTGTTCTGTGAAATGGAAGAATGTAATAGATGTTTTCAAAAACATTGCTTAGGCTAGTAAAGCCGAGATCAACAAATACAATCCTTGTTAAAGGGCCGAAAGCAGAAAAAGAGAAATAAGCGGATTTTAAAATCAGAGGAACTTCATTCTGCTTGGCAACTGAAACGCATTGCAGATACACAACTATCAATTTCCCATGTTGAAACGAAAGTCTGAAGTTCTATTGCTTCGTAAAGAAAAATACCGTTTTCGTCTAGAGATTCTGGTGAAAACTTCTCATCATGAATGCTCCAGATTACTTCAAAGTTCCTAAGTTTTGCCAGTGGCTGGAAGTGAATTAAAGCTCTCAAATTTATGACATAAAAGGTAAGATATCGAACTTGATTTAGATGAAGCTAAGGAATGTCAATATTGATTTCTGTATTGAAAATTCAGTATTGAAAACAATATTTCTCATCATAAGAAAATGTTCTTACTGTAAGAATACTTGGTGTTATATAGTGCTTTGATGCTCCTGTTGACTTAAAGGCATTTGGACGTTCAAAAAATAGAATCGATGTGCATTAAGTAATGTTTGCTGTCAAAAACCCTAAATTTATGAGAGAAGCTATTCTCTTAAGCAGCATAATGAAAATGGTATTTGAGCTTGCCATAGCTACCCAAATTTTCCTATAAATCCTTTTTGCTTTGCCTTATTTTTGACGCTTTACATTTCACCCAAAAATTAAGCGTCTTCCACCAAAATCTACTTCCACCAAAATGTACTGGCCAGTCTTGTCCTAATAGACTTTCCGCTTATATACAGCAATTCGTCTCGCAGATGTAGAATTAATGTAGTTTTGAAATGGATGAATGCAACGCGGCTACCGCGTGTGCTCGTCCTCAAATAGCTTGATTACTAGGGTAATTGGCTTTTCAGATGCATCCAATGCAGTTTTTTATGTTGCATATTCTAGTTGTAACAAAAAACGTCATCGTTATTACATCAGTGTTTACAAAATACAAGTAAACCAAATTTATGTACTAGAATGTGTTCAAACAATATTTTTTTTCATTACCAGCACCAACAGTCGGTCAAATTATTTTAGCACAAGTTAACACACTAAATGTAATGCAGCATAATTCATGAACACTTGATTAGATTTTGTATATAATATCTTAGTTTTTTTCAAGTTCCATTTGGCTTTTTTCTTGCTGAAAACTATAATCGTTTGACGTGTGGCAACCTTGACCGAGACTTGGTCGTAACCAAAGTATAATCACCTACGGAACAAGTACTGACAAAACTCTCCAAAAGTGACCCCGCGTACTTCAGCGCCTCTAGACACAAAGTGCTGTACTACGTAATCGCTCCGAGCCAATAAATTATGCTAGAGCGTGATTCAGGCGACGAGTGACCGAGAAAGTTGTATTGAATAGTGTAACTACGGTATTTAGTTGCCAGGTTCGCATAGGTATGGAATCGTCTCCGGAGACGCGGACAAAGGGTCGCTTTTTTGTGTGGAGAGGATAGGTTTTGTCAGCACTTGTTCCGTAGGTGATTATACTTTGGTAGTAACCTAAAAAGTATGCTGACGCGTATAGTTAAATTGAATTTCGTTCGCCCTCCAGTTTCCCAATATAAATAAAAAATTCTTTAAAGTTTCTGTTGCATGGAAGCAGGATCTTTGGGTGTGTTGCTAAGTGGAATGAGTTGCTGTTAGGAAGGGCTGTTCAGACCGGGAGCCGAGCAAATGCAGAATTTTTTTTTCGCTTTCTTTCTTTCCTTCTCTTTTTAAAATTTTATTCTTGTGTTTAAGGGGTTACTCCAAGCAAGCGAAAGCCTGAGGCAAGGGCGGATCCAGGTTTTTTTTAGGTGGGGGGGGGGGGACACAAAATGGGTTGATCCGATAAACTTGCGTTAGAAGCAAGTTTAACTAACGCAAACTTGCGTTAATTAAGTAGATTACCCTACTTGAGACTACGTTAGGGGGGGGGGGGGGGGGCGCCCCTAACCCCTGGATCTGCCACTGGCCTAAGGAGGGTTAAGTTTTTTGTTGTATTTTTTTCGTTGAGTATTTTTTTTATTTTTTTTAATAAGCTTTAAAAAAATAAGCAAGTAAGATGCTAGTCCTTAATTTTGTGATTGGTATGGCTCAGTAAAGCTAAAAGTTAACCAATTGCTCTAATGCTAGCATTAGATGTGCTCATATGCTGTGCTCATTAGCTAAATGATTTTAACTGGACAAGATTTCGTTAGTTTAAATAATTACTCAAGGCAAAATTTTAAGTCAGGGGGAAAATCACACATTTCGTTACCGCGAATTGTTTGATAGGACTTCCGATAGTAACATTTTCATAAAATATTCAACGCCATTTCATGAAAGAGGGCCGCACTTAAGGTAGTCAGATTTCAAAATAGCAAAGAAGCAACAAATTACCTGAATGTTAGAGTCTATTCTGGAAAGGTGTCATAAAAGTCACCTTCGTTCCCAACCCCCAGCATTCGAGTCCACTGTATATCTTTTATTTTATGAGTTATTTAGTTTATTTAATAGTAATATTTAGGGCAGTCCTCCCCCGTCAAATCTGTACTCTAATAAGTCTTAACTAAGGATGTGTTCCAGAAATAAATTACCGTTATTAATAATCTAGTTTTTGTTATTATTTCTGTTTTAAGACAGAAAATCACATGAGATAGTAAACAATTTGCCTTGATATATACTAATACAATTTGCCTTTAAAAGGTGATCTTGGTATATTTAACCTGAAATTGAAAAGATATACCCAAATCATCAAATTTTGGTTAAGACTTCTAGAACTTCCCCAGACTAGACTTGCCCGAGCAGCATATCGGCCCCTTAGAGGGTTTTTTTCTTAACTACGGTTTTATAAATTCCGAGAAAAACGACTTTGAGAATTTCACCTTTGCTGGAACTTACACGGTATAACTGATTTTATTCGCAAATACATCAAAAAAAAGAGAAAAAATAAAAAGGAAGGTCTCCCCAATATGAGATGGAAAAGGTAAAGTTTTCATTGTCGAAACTTGAAATGAAATACAGATACGACAATCCGCCCTTAACGAAATGGGAGTAAACTTAGATACGATAAAATGGTGTGGGCTGCCTATTCTTTTCACCATAAAGATACCACAAAAGAGTTCTGATGCAGCAATACTATTTGAAAAAGTATAAAAATTACAAAAAACGTCAGAAACGTCTATTTTTTGTTGACTTTCTTTGCCGGCAGCCGTTTTGCTTCAGTGGAATTCTCCTCTGGAGAGGGATCTCGCGTAGACGGAGAGGCTTCCAAACGTTCAGCATCCCCCCTGGCCTTGTAGTACTGTTCAATCTTGGTTTCAAAATACTCCTTGTCTTGGTTGGGGATGAACTTCAAGAGATACTTGACATCTTTGATTTTCGCCTCAGGTAGATCAATCTTTTTGCCACAAAGTTTGGGCAAAACAAGACGTTCAACAACACGGACAGCCGAAGTATTGGGACACTTTTTAACCAAAGTACATTCTTGTGATATAGTAGCCATTTGCAAGTCTCCAGAGAAGGAAGTTTTGAACCAAACTCTCATAGTGTTTTCCTAACAGAACTCAAGTCGTTTTACATGTGAATACGGTACCAACGAGTACTTGTAAAGCTTTGCTGGCTTGTGAAAGTCAAAGAACTTTGACTGGGTCAGTTGCAGGACATTAAAAGGCTGTATCCTTCTTACTTTCAGTAACTTCCTCACCAGATCTAGTTGGGAAAACAAATCAAGATGCTTTAGCCCCCGCTCAATAGTGCTATGTACAGCATCAACCTCCTGTATACTCGAATGACCTGGTTCACAATACTTCATAACCACTTGTTCTAAGCGCGGAAATTTTCTTAGAACATCTTGGATGGCGAAGCTTATAATTGAGTTTCGGTTCTGGGACACGCAGGAGTCCGACCAAGTAATTAACTGGCAGATATCAGGGTAAGTATCAAGGACTTTTTTCCAGTATGGCCACTAGTCCACTAGCTATTTCGTTTGCTCCACGCCCAGCCTCAAACTCGGACCAAATTCAACAGTATACCTCATTGATTTTCTCTCCAGTCGTTCTCTGGAATGAAAGAATTGCCGTGAGGTTGAATGTAGTTATCTTCCTTTTACAGAAAAATGAAGAAACATTACCCCGGGGCAGTGGAAAAACATTCTCCAGATCAAAACAAAGTAGGGGAATAGATAGGTTTGACCTGTCCACGTGACGTTCAATCTTGGTTTCAATTTTACTTTTCACATGAGCCTCATACTTGTCTTTTACTTCCTGATCCATTTCAATTCGGTTTTCTTCACTTACACGTTTTTCCTCGCATACATCACATCGATCTGCTTTCGGAATATGAAATGACAAATTAAACTGCGTGTTGAAGATCTCACGATACTTAAACTCACTAACATCATTTCTTGCTAGTTCTCTGCAGTATTCCTGATACAGTTCATACATTTTGCGAACGTTTAGATTTGCCTCCAAGAATTTTCTGGTAGACTTGGCTCGAGTATAATGCGATTCAACGCACGGGAAAGATTCAATATGCTTTTTCACTAGTTCAATGTCCTCGTTACTAGTTTTGTTTCGAGGTACCTGTACTGCCTTTGGATTTGGCACTCCTGTTGTAGCAACATTTGAATGTGCGTAGTAAACTATTCTCTCTGAAATATCAAGAGTAGCCAAATAAAATGTCTTGCAAATCCAGACTGTTTTCGTGTTAACGACAAAATAATATCGCAGTTTGCAACTCCTGCGCGTCTCCGCTTTCTTCTTGGTTTTAGTCTCGGTTGGAACGGTCTTAGTTGTTTTCAAGTAAAACATTTTCTTCATATCCTTACTTAGTCTCCAGAAATCATCAAAAATCTTTTGTCTCTCTTCAGAGGCAATAGCCTGACTGCTATTATAATGACAATCCTTATTAAAAACAACATCCTTCACTTTCTTCTCTTTCCCATGAGTTTTCTGGTTGTTAGGATTCATATATACAGTACCAGAGTTTACTGCTGCCTTGATCTTTGTCTTAACCCAGTTCTTCCTATCTGAAATTCGTTTTCTGGTCTTTTTACGTGAATTAGGATGATCCACTGTATTGCTTTGACTATTTAGATCTGGCTCGGTTGTTTCTTGTACAGGTTCAGCATTATTGGGAATCTCGAGGTGCTCCTGATTTTTTTCTGCCACTGAACCTGTTATGGCACTTGAACTAGAACCACAGCCAACACTGACATTAACCTCTGAAAAGAGATCATAATCCACATTTTCTTGAAGAGCCTCAGCTACTTCCTGATCAGATTCTCGGAAATTTAGTTCTGAAAGGCTGCTTGCATCTAGTTCAGGTCGATAGAGAGGATCACTGCCTTTTTCTGAATCAGAAGATAGATCTTCCTCGCTAGAAAAAACAAACAAAAAACTAAAAAACAAACAAACAAAACAAAAGCTTAACAAACAAAAGCTTAGGCTATACAATCCCAATGGACATTGTGGCTTGATGCAATGCTTCCAATTACTTGATTTTACTTCAAGTCAGGAAATGGAAAATGGGGCTAGGTCAGGAAAATGAAATTTTCAGTAGACTAAAGATAGGCTTTGTAAGGATAGACTAGTCTAGGCCTAGTAATAGCAAAACATATTTTTAGCTCTAATATTTATTAAAGGGGAGAAATCAGATAAAGAAAAAAAGGAAATATACCATTAGATTTTCTATTTCCTTGTCTATTCCCCCACAAAGCCAGATACACCTTTAGGCTTAACAAAACAGTTTGATTTTTCTTTAAACTAGCTTTATTTGGTAATACACATCAGCTGCTGATGAAGAACTGGGTATATTATCCAAGCACCCCTGGTGTTTGGATAATCACTAACTTTGGACAAGCAACCGAGCATAATTTGATTCAAATAGAGCCTATATTTCCAAGCAAGCTCTTAGTCTTGCATATGTATAGATTTAGATTACCTTGTTGGGATTAGCTCAATTTGATCTCAGAAACTTTTTTATACTGAAAATTAAGCTTAAAGAAAAGTTAGCAAACCCTAGTAGCCTATTTTTTTCTTTACAGCACATGTCTGGGATTGAATCTATTTATGTTTGAGTGGTTTTGTATCCTACAAGGCCTATAGGATCATGTGTTTAAGATTGGGCAGTATTTTCTAGAATTAGCCTAGGCTATGCTTAAACTAAATTGTGTATTTGTCATTAGACTCTACTATTAACTATCAATGCATTCAAAACATTCAGCAATCCATATGGCTAAAATATTCAGCCTAATCAAATAGCCTAGGCTAGCCTACTTGTTCAAGAAAATTTGATACTTCCTTTGAGTTCTGCAAATTAGCAAATCGCATTATGAGATGGTGCAGTGGTACAATAATGTGCGTAAATAGACAAGACAATTCTGTTATCTAGGAATAGAACCATATTCCTAATTCAATGCTGTTTCCAAATCAAACTATATATGCACCAAAAATCATAACAAATCAGGTAGCCTATTTGATATACTCTTGGGTAAAGGTGCAGTGTAGCTCCCCTGTACTATAGGGTGCAGAGACCCTACTAAGAGAACTGCAATATACAGGAAGAAGTGTGTTGTTTGCATTCTACTTCTATTGGACAGTATCTGTGCAACTTTACAACTCAATTGACTGAATAATATACCCTTGGAAATAAGCTGTTTTTATCGGGGGGAGCCACCCCCCACCTTTACCTACTCTTGGAACAAAATATTAGTCAATTCCACAAAAATGAGGTACCTGGATTCCTGCAAATATTGTGCAGCTTTTGCGGATGTAAACAATGTCCGTTTGGGTTTCATTGTGAAACTTTAACAAACTTTTTCTTCTTCAAAAGTATACGTCGACGGAGTTACGACAAAAATGCCCGTGTAATTTTCCCATATGAGGTACGACAGAACCGCTCTTAACAAAACGGCAAAATGTGAGATACGATAAACGAGAAATCTAAAATTGGGGCACTTCTAGCTGAGCTACAACAAAATGGTCGACGGAATTGGATAGAGCAAACAATTTCACGTTAGATGGCAGTCCTAACTCCACTTCCCGAAAAAGTCGCAGATACGACAAAACCGCTCTCAGGGGACGATATGAAGATCTTCTCCTTCAGTGTAACAAAACATCATGGACAGCACAAATCAAGAGGATATTAGATGAGAATGGATTATCAAGTTTGTGGGAGAAGGGAAAAGGGCCAGAAGATCATGAAAAGTTCTTCAAGGAATTTAGTGCAAGACTTGAAGACCAAAAAGTGCAACTATGGCAAGCAGCTGTGGACAAACCTCCGAGTCTTACTTTGTATAGAGAAGTAAAAGAGAATTTTGGTCAGGAGTTTTATTTCAAGCTGGGATTGCCCATTAAATATTTGAGGATTTGGATTCAGATTCGAGCAAATTGTCTTCCAATTTATTCTAAGATTGCAAGGAAAAAGAGGGCAGGTCCGGAGGCCGGGTGTAGTTGCTTGAGATGCGGGGAAAATGATTATGGATTGGGTCATTTCCTCCTCCGGTGTAAGCAACTATCTCATTTAAGGGGATCAATTATCCAGGATGGGGAAGATAGGCTGCTTTGTGTGTTAATGAGGTCTAGGACTCCCCGTTATATTGTGGCAGTACGAAATTTTGTATTGATGGGAAGGATGTCAAATGAAGTGTAATTTTTCTTTAGTATGTATTTTTGTATATGGCTTTAGTTGGCTTTTAAATACAGATTATTATTATTATTATAAGGGCAGAATGGATATAACGTTAGCCGTATCGGATATTTAGAAGAATTATAGGGGCTAAATTTTTTGTTATCTCCCATTTTGTGTGAAAGCTAATCACACATAAATAATGATCATTAAGCGTGAGTCCTGGAAACAAACCCTTATAATTAAAATAGGAACAATTACAATAAACAAATAAATGCATCAAAGTCTTAGTTAAAATTGATTTGGCTGATGGAAACATTTAACCCTAAATCTGTTACTGGTGCAATCAAGAAAAAATAATGATTGGATTTGCGCTCATGCCGTTGCAGACAACTTCCAAGCATTCCAATAGGAATTCCGATTGGAAAAGTTTAGTTCTTCGAATTCCGAATTCTTCACTATTATCCGTATCTTTCAGTCAGAAAAACTCATTTTATTTTTTCTTTGTGCTCTCCAACTTCGGAGGTCAATAAAATGACTGAAATAAATAAAACTGAATTCTTATTTACTTATATTTCTATTCTTTGTCAGTTTCATCATCAGATTTGAAATTGTATACCTTTCTGTGTTTTTGGCCTTTGGAATTAGTGTGCATGTTTCAAAACTGAGGACTTGGATTAAAGAATGCTTGCACCTCAATTGAAATTATGGCCACACATCCATACAATCACCAAGCAAAGATTCATTCGGAGGGGGTATCTCACGGTTCCTGGGTAGACATACAAGCCTGAACAAAACAAATGGGCGAGTTTTCTTAAGAATATAAGACATTATAGGGATGATCATGAAATTCTTTACATTCCTGTGGGTTGAGAGTTCAAGGCCTCCCCCATACGTATTTTCATCCATATACTCTTCCTGTTCTTAAAAAAGAGATAATTTCGTTAATCAAAACCATCTTTAAAAATGTTCAAGATCCACCCCATTTTTGTATACAGTACTTGCCATGATTTTTGAAGATAAAAAGAAACTGTGCACCTCCAATTCCTGAAAGTTCTTGAAATAGAATTCCAACAGTTCTTGAAATAGAAATGGTTCTGACATATTTCCTTTTTAGCGAACAAACTGTTTTTATTCCTGTTTCAATAACAAAAATCTAAGACTTATTATCGACTTTTTTTAATACAGTCAAAGTCCATTATTTTAGGGAGATGCAGATTTAAAAACCAAATGAATCGGTTTTTAATGAATTATATTTCTTTTCCATCAAGTCTCGATTGCTTTATGACCAACCTAGTTTATGTGGATAATGTCAAGGAAGTCACAAACTAAATCATGTTTAGACGTTCGGGGGTCAATGCAGTTACGTGCGGAATACAAATTGAAGTCTTCAGAGAATCTTTAAACGGGTCACACTTTCGGTTGCATAATTAGCGTAGAAGAAGCAATTTGTAATCGCAACAGGGAATATCTGATTGCATCAACAAGGTAATGATAGAAATCGTCGAAGCTGAAAATACAAAAGCTATAACATCCGTTCTCTGGTGCATCTGCTTTCCTACCTCAAGAGCGTATCCAGGATTTTTCTCTTTTTTTTAACAGAAAAAAAACTTTAAAAAAAACGTCACAATTTTTTTTATTTGTATTTTTGTTACTTTTTTACGTGTAGGATAAAATTTTCGGGAGGGGGGCTCCGTAACCTACCCCCCCTCTGGATGCGGCCTTGTCCCACCTATTGAGTCTCTTAAACGCAGATGAACTTAAGAAGAGCTCCTCTTTTTTCTTGAGAGGGGTGTAAGAGAGGGGTGTAAGAATAAAGTATCTTTTCATTTATGGGCAAGGATTGGGATATTTCAAAATAACAGTAGTTAGTGATCAAGACATGGGTGAATCAATGAATGATTTTATTCAGTGACCAAACCCGTACAGAGTATTTCACTATCTAATCTACAAAATACAGCACATAGAGTATTTCACAAATGCAGCTACAAAATACAATCTACTAAATAGCACAAAGGAAAAAAAATGAAGACATGGGTATTTTCAAGAATTCAAACTTTCGATTTCAAGCCTATTTCAAAGCAGAGAGATTTTTGCAAGTTACGATAAATATTGAATATTAAATACTCAATAATATACACCTATTCCTTTTTTACGCTCTTTTTGTATCTTTTCCGTTATGCAATCTTGAAAATTGTGCATCTGGGCTCAAACGAAAAGCAAGTCATTCCCAAACGGAACGGAAAGAAATCGTAAAGAAGGATTTAAAGGAAATCGGAACTTCATGGGAGGGGAATACAAAATGAAGATTTGAAAATATTGGTATGGAGTACAAGGCCGTACCCAGGATTTTTTTTTCAGAGGGGTTTTTACTCAAAAATAAATTTTCGGGGGGGGGGGGTTACACAAAAAACTAAAAAAACGCGTACAAAATTTGTTTATATCCATTTTTGTTACGTTTTTACGAATCAGACAAACATCTCAGACAAAACCCCCTAAATACCCCTCTGGGCACGACCTTGGTGGAGTAGGAGCGTGGACAGATGTGCTGATCTCAGGTGATTTGGTTCTCCAGTGAGTTGAATCCAGTGAGCCTCGGCTCAATTTAATGAGTCCATTTTATCGAGCTGCTTATCTCTAAACAACGACTAAAAGAGCTTTTAGGGTTTGAGTTACAGTTTATTGGCTTTGACGTGCTTGAATTTTGTAAGGTTGTATTTTGCGTGGGTTGAGTTTAGTAGTTTGAGTGTCAAGCATGTTGGGTTGGTAGGAAACCCTTCTTGGAGCGTGGGTTTCTGATCTACTTCCACTTTGTGGTGCAATGCTCCATAAGAAAAGGGGGGTTTTACACCACCAAGCAAAAGTTTATGTCAGTCAAAAAATAATCTCAGAATAATCTCAGCTTGTATTTATTAATATTTCCAAATATTTTGAAATACGGTATGATATGATAAAACACGACAAGGCCGTACCCAGTATTTTTTTCAGATGGGGTTTTACTAAAAAAAAAGGGGGGGGGGTTGAGTTTTTTTTACACCAAAAAACATCAAAAAACACATACAAAATTTGTTTATATCCATTTTTGTTACTTTTTTACGAGTCAGACAAATATTTTGGGAGGGGGGGGTCAAACCCCCTAACCTCCCCCTGGATACGGCCTTGAAACACGATCAATTTTATTGATGTACTCTCAAGTTCTAAATATGAGAAAAAAACTATATGCATAAAATAAACTGAGCTGAATAATATTCATTAACCTTCCGAGGGGTTGCTCTCTTTCAGAAATCCTGTACACTTAGTGGCGTGGACCAAGCGTGGCGGAAGTTCACTGAGCGTTTTAGGGAGTGTGTCAAGCGTTTCAAGGAATGTGGCAAGCGTGACGAAACTGTGCAAAGCTTGGCAAAATTGTGTGACAAACGAGGCGTTTTAAGATGTATAACAGGTGGTGGAAAGTCAGCGTCCTCTCCTAAACCTTAGCACCACATAACACTCTATGTTGGCCTTGAATATTCAAACCGTTTAATTATGTAAAATTAGGGTGATCTACATCCTAGCATGTTCTACATCTTCTTTTATTATAAAGGGTATAAATTTATGGAACAATTTGGATAATGATATGAAGAAGATAGAAAATTTTAGTGATTTTAAAGGAAAATTGAAAGAAAAATTATTAAGTAAGTATGAATTCTAGTTTTGTTTGTTTTGGAGGAGATTTTATTCGATTTAATTTAAGTTAAGTTGTAATTGCTTGCTGGTTTGTGAGTGCGACCCCACAGCATTAATATGGTATGTAGTTGCTGTCCCTGTAGCATTATTATTATTCTTTTTTTTTCTTTTCTTTTCTCTCTTTTTTTCTTTCTTTCTTATTATAGCGAGTTTAAAAGACTTTATATGTAGGATATGCATTTTTTTTTTACCTCTTTCACCCCACGTCAACCGTTTGGTTTCGGGTGAATCATATTGATTTTTGTATTTAAATTTTTGTTAAACTTAATTAAATATATCACTAGCAGCACCAAGGAGCAAAATTGAAACCGTCAGATAAACAGCATTTATATTTTAATAATCAAGGTATTTACCTTTTAGTCCTTTCTGTTACACAAAAGTAATTTTATGATACTAGTCAAGTGTATTTTGATTTCTGTATGTTTTAGTTCCTTTTTAGTGAGACTGCCCTGCTCCCCGCCTAAATGACGTCAATAGTTTATTAAATTATAACCTCAAATAGTGCATTTTCAGTGACAGTACTTGGGGGTAATCAGCAGGGCCATAAATTCTACTGTTATTACTAATAATTTACGGAGAATAAAGCCATTTGAGGTCAACAACGCTAACATCAGTTTATTCGTTATAGTTACCTCCACAATTGCCACTTATCAAGGGAGAAGGTCTTGTGACAGAATGACTCTTCGATGACTTCCATGTAATTAAAAAATATATATATAGTAAATGGTTGGTTGCATAGCAAACGGGATACTTCCTGGACATAGCCCCCCCCCCCCCCAGAAAAAATAAATTTCTCGAAAGGAAGCTCCTGATTACTTATTTCCGTACAAACAGCAGCTGATAACAGTAAGTTCCATAAGATAATAGATCTTTCTCATTTTGAGGGCCAAATATATAAAATAACTCCATTTTTGATACAACAGATTCTCAAACCAAAAAACTCTAGTTTTCTTAGGAATAACTCAACCACCACAACGTCTATGTTCAGCGGAAATGAGAGTCTTAGCTATATCTATAGGACGCTCAAAGGCCACAAGATTATAGATATTTTCCATATTGACGGTCAAGCATATAAATAACTCCATTTTTGGTACAAGAAATTCTCAAACGAAAAAAAATCTAGTTTTGCTAGAAATAACTCAACCATCACAGCGTCTACGTTCAACGAAAAAGAGAGTTATAGGACTTTGTAAGCTCAAACATCGACAAATATATTTTAGAGGTGGGGGATCTTGATTCACTGCATTGCTAAGCCTTCTCCATTTTCATCTATAACCCAAAATCCAAAATACTTCGACGTTCTAAACTCCAAAAGACTAAAATCCAAAGGCTCACTCAACTCACCAGCTTTTAATGCAAGTTTACTGCGACTTACTAAAATCTTCCTTAGAGTTTTCTTATAAGCAATGGTTGTCAAGATGCTTTTCTAAAGACATACCAAAGCTAGCAAAAGGGTCTATACAGTTTTATAGACTTGAAAACGTCATCTATTTCCGTCTTGGTTCATCTATTTGCACAAATTGAATTAACAAGTCTCTAGTTGAGACTAGACTTCTACGTATCTTAGAATTTCTGCTTAAAAACATACAAAAACAAAAGTTGTCATCATTAGAAAGTGAGATTTTGATTAGAGTAATACCCTAGTAGAATCTTTAGTCCAAACACCTTCTGCTAAAGCATGTTTCAAAATCAGAAGGCATGTAGAATTTTTCTGGTTTTTAATAGAGGTTGTAGCTATTATAGGCACCATCGTCTCAGTAGGATATCTGAATGAGAATGTTTGATGTTTCCAATTAGCTATTGCACGCAGACCCTATCCCTGTAACAGGCTATAAAAAATAGTATAAGCTTTGAGCATGATAGTTGCTTAATTGTCTACTTGGTAACCCTGAGGAACAATTTATCATTTTTTAAACCATAATTCCACAAACAAATAAAATATTCATCTTTCTGATGACATTTGAAATGTTCAAGTAAATATTGTTACTGGTATCAAATCTTCAGTGATTATGTTTTGATTGAATATATTCTTGTATCACTAAGATTGATTGCTCGTAAAGTATTTTTGATTTTAGTTATAGCCAGCATGATGAATTTAGATTAAAGTATATTCGTTTTTGAATCTGGGACTTTGTCACGTACACAGAAGAATGAAAAAAATATTGTGTATGCAGAACTGAACTCCGCGATCCATTGATCTAATCTTAATTTCTGTATCCTATTTGATTCCTTTGAATCAAAGAAGACGCTTTTGGTAAAAAGTAGAGTAAGCAAGGAGACATGGGCTTATAGTAACCGAAACTCTTCAAAGGGGTTTTGATAACAATATATACATCAAAAGAATTGAATTTCATGCTAGTGTCAAACGTATAAAATCACCCCTTTTAAAGTTACCCGTTAGAAGCTACGAGCCTGAGAAAACTTGCCTGATTTCTCAAACAGGGAGAAAAAGCCCAAAAGGGTAAGTGATCTTGATGAAGACTGCATCATCAAATTTGACATATCTAGGACCCTGTTGCAGTAGTTTTAAGCTCTTATCCATAAAAGTGTGGAATACTGGATTTTTTTTTCAAGAAGGAAGATCGCGGATGCGTGTTAATTTGCTTGTTTTTTTTTAATATATTTTTCCCCATGGCTAATCATATGGAACCAACAGTCTTAAAAAATCAGAAGAAGGCTCATTCAAACGGGATATAAACATTTAGTACCGTTTCTAATTTGTCAAAAACGATTGTTCCACGCAAGACCATACCCAGAGGGGGGGGGTGGTTATGGGGGTTTTAACCCCCCCCCCAAAAAAAAATTGTTCGAGTCGTAAAAACGTAACAAAAATGGATATAAACAAATTTTGTATGTGTTTTTTAGGTTTTTGTTTACCCTCCCCCCGATTTTTTTTCAGTAAAACCCCCTCCAAATAAAAATCCTGGGTACGGCCTTGGTTCCACGGAAAAGTAGCGCTTTCTGCCATTTTGTTGCATAGAACTAGAATTTTGCCCCATAGAGGGTCAAGTTGCTGTTGATTGAAAATTCTGAGATTGCCAATCGATTTATTATTTTCAAAAAACTTCACATTGAGCTTCTCAGCTTCAGATGGAAAAATCCTCCGCGGTGGCACAGTCGTCCCCACAGAGCTGTGTTCCATAAAAAAATAAACAGTTAACGTAGATGTTCTGAAAAGCTTAATTTAACAGCATTGATTCACTCCATATTCGGTAAAATTATGTGCAGTGATTTATAATTGCACTTCAGCTACTAATAAAGAGGGTCACTGCAGTGGCGGATCCAGGGGAGGGGCGAGGGGTCGCATGCCCCCCTAAAGTAGCCTAAAACAGAGTAATTTACTTGATTAAACCAAGTTCCCGTTAAATAAAGTTGCTCCTAACGCAAGTTTATCAGATCAACCTATTTTGCCACCCCCCCCCCCTAGAAAAATCCTGGATCCGTTCCTATGGACCACTGAATTATTGTTTAGGTGAAAGAGAGGTGTGTCTGAAGCCTCAATGAATGAACTTTTATACCCAGATTTTCTTCATTTCCACAAGCCATCAGATAAACACAGAAGAGGGTCTTAGTAGGTAGGGGTGAGGCATAAATTAAGCTCGAGTCTCTATTCTTTTGGAACAAGCCTGAATATGGATGCTGTGGAGTGATAGATCTTTCTTACTGCTGGAAAATGTTTTTTATAGCATAAAACATAACATATATTTACCGGGGGGGGGGTCGTGAGCGCTGGCAGGGAATTTCTTTGGAGGTAGGAGGCAAGTGTTACCAAGGAATTTGTATTTTTCCGGAGGTTTAAACAGAAATATTGGGTTTTAGTGCAATAAACTGTTCATGGTAACGAACTGTAAGTAAGGAGGTAATCGTGCTGATAGGAACCAAAACTTTAAAAAAAAGAAAATTTGATAACAATACATACAGCAAAAGAATTGGCATTACATTGTGATTCCAAATATCTGACTAAAATTGATGTTTTAGGGCAGAAAATAGAAGTTTTTGTTGCGCGACCCAGCTCTTTAGGGACTTAAAAATACCTTTGGAAAAATTAATTTCCGTTCAAAACGAGTCCCGTCATGATTTATCTCTCTCTTATGATAAAAAGAGGAGACACAACAGTTAAACAACCCATGCTAAAATAAAATTTTCCCCAGTCTTCAAGATGATGAAATGTCGATATAAAGAAAAGCGTTTTAGACCACGAAAAATCAATTGGCTGTCTTAGGACATAAACTCTCCGCCCTCTTTTGAGTAAAAATTGGCACACAATGGCAGGGAAAGACAGTTTGCTATTGCGTTATCATGTTTTTACTCAAACAGGGTACTAAATATTGCAATTTCTCTTCATTTAAGCCCTCTCACAATATTCTACATCCACTATGATCATTTCGAAACAATCACACCTGGGGAAAAAAAATAACGAAAAAAAAGGGGATGTATCAGTGTTACTCATGCTATTCAAGGTGAAGGACTGTAAGTATGGGTTCTTGAAAATGGTAATTTTCATGAGTTTTTATTATTATTATCTGCGACTAGACGTCATTCTGTAGAGGTTTCAAACACTTTTTTGAGACTCGGGAAAATTTGTTATAATGAACACAAATTACTTTTCGATTAAAAATGTACAATGAATAATATTTCTGAATTTAAATTTATTGAAAAATGTTTCTCACAAGACAGTTAATTTTTAGAAAATACGATTCTAAGAGTTCACTTACTCTCGACCATGGTTCGCTCTTTACCAGATGGTAGTAAGCCTTACAGCTTTACTATTGCTGCAACCATAATAAACTTCAATCCAGCTTTTGCATGACGGAGTGCTTGTACCTTAAACCATCTCTTTTTTTTATTTTTAGCATCTATTATACTAATTCTATCTATGTAAAATTTTCGATACCGATGAGTTTTTTTGTCCCCTTGTTTTTGTTGGCACTATTATCACGCTTTAGGGCCTTTTATTCATAAACGTAAAATCAAATTATACAAATCGTTGTGAATGAAAGAACGACAGCTGAGACATATCATCAATCTACGGAAACTTCAACCTGAATAAACGATTATTATTTACTTAAGACGGGGAGCTCTAAAAAATGTTGAGCAGTCTCTAGATTTACACATATTCTTTGTTCAGAATCCCAAAGTGTATGCCGTAGTCTGTCCGTACTGTTAAAAGTTTACCCAGATTTTATATATTTTTTCTGTATTATAAAAATTGATACATGTCAATTCATTCACCGATGTTATGAATGTCAACAACTTAATTGACCTTTTTCCAAGGATGGAAAAGCCAAACTAGCATTTAAAACACAAGATTATTAAACGAACTAAGATAAACTTCCATCAAGTGTGGAATGTTCGTTATCAAAAGCTAAAGTTTCTGAAAATACATCTTTTCGACTTAAGAAGGTCATTTCAGAGGCCGAAGGTTTTTTTTTTTTTTTTGCTCAATATGGAAAGCCATACTTTATTTCAAATAATTTTAAGACTACTAAGAAAAAAAAGTATAAATTAATTCGTAACGACAGATGGCTCCATTAAAACAAAGATCGCCTCAAAATGGATTACTAAAAGTGTCTTTAAAGGGGGTGAACAGGGCTCTTGGTTGCAAAAAAACGATTAGTTTTTACTTTTGTTTAAGCTCCCTTCGATTTTGACTTTAAGCGAATTAGTATACCTTGGCTTTTGTTAGAAAAAAACACTTTTGGTAAAAAATTCTTACTTTAAAATGTTTTAATTTTATTAGCTCGGCGAGATAGGTGAATTAATATATATGGTATAAGACATTATTAGAATTATCATCGTTAAGAGTCTTGAAATGCAGCTTTTTGGCCTAGTAGGGTACCATAAGCAATATTTAACGGTCCGGGGTAACAAACTGTAAGTAAGGAGCGACTCGGCCCAATTGTAACCGAAACTCTAAAAAACAGAACTTTGGCAACAACAGATTCATCAAAAGAATTGGCTTTTTATGTTGGTCGATTCAAAATATATAAAATTCATGAAGTTTATTGTTACCCATCAAAAGCTACAAGCCTAAGAAAATTTACCTCATTTTCCAAAAAAAGGGGAAACACCCCCCCCCCCCAAAAAAAAAATCTAAAATTTAAATGGAAAACACATCATTAGATTCAGCATATCAGAGAGCCCTACTGTAGATGTTTCAGGTTACAATGTACAAAAATGTAGATTTTTGTACTTTTTTTCCAAAAAAAAAGATCACGGATGCGTTTTTATTTCTTTTTTAATCCAGGGGTGATCGTATCGAACCAATTGTCTTAGAAGACCGCTAGAGGGCTCATTCGAATGAAAATTAAAAGTTCTAGTGCCCTTTTTAAGTGAACAAAAACATTAAAGGGCAACTAGCCCCCCCCCCCAAGCTCTTCCCCCCCCAAAGACATCCGATCAAATTTTCGAGATAGCCATTTCATTTACCATAGGTGAAAGGTTCAAGTACTATGTCTTTGGGAATGACATGACCCCCCCCCCTCCTAGTCTTTGGGCCAAGAGCTGAAGTTACGCAGCTTGCCCTTTGTTCACATATAGTATTTATCATTAGGAAATAGACGGTTTTCTTTTTTTTTGGGGGGGGGGAGGAGATTTACACGGGAGAAATTTTCTTGGGGATCAAATTTTCCGGAGTGAATTTTAAACCAGGGGGAGGGAAGAGAATTTCCTGTTATGATTTTAAAACGGTAAGGAATATAATATAAAAAAACCAAGTTTTTTCAGGCGAAACTAAGGAGCAGCATTAAGACTTAAAAGGAACAGAAATTATTCTGCACAAGAGGTGGGTTCTTAAGAAAGACTTTGTCACAATTCTTTAAGAAAGACTGCTCAAACACAAGGGTGGTTGAATTTCAATGAGATGTATTTTTTAAAGAACCTTTAGACCTTATTGTAAAGAGTGGGGGTTTGATGAAGGGACACGTCACCTAATATACAGAATAGTTCCTGTCTGTTTTAAGTTTTAATGTTGCTTCTTATCTTCAGTTGAAAAAAAAGTTTTTTATTTCATTAAATATTAAAGATAACATGAGCTATATAGACTCCAATGTTTGGAATATAAATTTCAGTAGAAAATACAGTAACGAAATAAACAATAACTTGACACTTTTTCTAAGCACAAAATGATCGATGTGGACGTTATTTTAAATGTCCAGTCACAAGAATAGTAACGATTTAATAAAGATCACCAGAGGCGACCTTATCTAAGCAATACCGTTAAATTTCGGAAGAGGGCTCGGTACTTGTCTGTTAAACAGAACATCCTCAAGAAATGAAGTTAGGTTAATCCTAATACCTACATCGTAACATTACATCCTTACGTTATTCAAAATAAGCACATCATAATCGATTCAAACCGGTTCTGTCAGATCACAGACATCGTAATTCTTGAGAATGTTCGGTGCCCTTTTTAAGTAGCAAAGAGATCGCGCCACAACAAAGAGCAGCAAGTAATACGTGATGTGTAAATGTGGAAGTAATGCATAACCGGAAGTGTTGCTGCATATTGACTATTTATTTTGTATCGACTATGTGTATGTTCAGGGATGAAGACACCCCCAAGCGGCAATATCGCCTCATGAGCTCTGAGGCTATATATACAGCTTCGCGGGGCTCTAAATAAATTAACTCTCTCATAAAGCCCAATAAAAAGCATATAGATTTATGTACAATATAGTTTGTCCAATTTCTTTTTTTTCTATCTACACGATACGCGTGTTACAAACTTCTTCAACGCTTTGTATAAAACAGTGCAACCATTTCGTCACAATAACAAGAAGTATCTTTTCGGTAAACTAGACAAGAACCTAATTAATTCAGTTAACACGGATGTGCCGATAGTATCTAATATATCAAACCTCCAGTGTCTTCGGTGCTTTGCATGCATATTTTCTTACTCTAAACCGTCTGTTTCTTGAATCAACGTCAGAGTCAGAGATGTTTTTACAACCTACGACATCGGGAATGAATGCTGTGTCTCAGGCTGAACATAAGTCATTCAGATCGAACAACGTGATTCACATTGAATGGAGGGATTCAATAGAAAACTCTGCGTAATTAGGAGAAAATAGAAAAACATTGATGATTATATAGCAAGTCTCAAGAAATGGTATTCATTTTCGGGGGGAACCACCCTCCCATAACGCTAAAGAGAACAAAATTGAGCTATTATTTAAAAAAAAATGTATATTGTGATTTGTACTACAACTATTTAAGGTTCTATAAAATCGTCAATAGGTCATGATTGGGCCGACACAGTTGGCGTGCCATATTTTTCGAAAGGTTTCACCATTTTCAGAAAGTCTTTTTTTCCCTTTTCAAATATTTATGAAATTCCATGGAAGTCAGCTTCTTTTTTATGAATATCAACTGTTTTATAGCAAGATGCTATTTGAAACCCCGCACTGGGTGATAGTTGATTTTATTTTTATATCTGACCAAAAATGGTTTGAAGATTTCAGGCAACAGTTGTTTTAAGCAATATATGTATCTGGACAGCCATTTAGAAACTAAGATTAACTCAGAAAAATGCAAGTCTAAATATTCAATGGAAGAACAGTGGACAACTGGACATACTTTCTTAAGAATACTGAAAAACCTATGTACCAGCTGACTTGGAGTTTTACAGTCATGAGGCTGCGCGGTCGTGCATTTGCCCCTAAATTTAGATGCAGTCCGTACAAAAGGAACGGGTATTATACACCATTGTTTGCAAGCTCCATTTGACTGAGTTGCCTCGTTTGAGGCTATATTAATTTACATAAACTACAGAATAATTTCGTATCAATTAATAGGAGGGAGAATTTTGAATTTTTCCTTTGGTCTGAACGTGTTTGCGATAAACTTAAAAAATATATATCAATGCCTATATTTGTCAATTTTCAGCCAGAGACCCTTAAGAGATGTGAGGTATAGGGGGCGGCCCCGAATGACTAAATTTGTCCCCCCCCCCTGACAAATTAAAAAAAATGTCATTTCAGATGCCTCTCCTATAAATTTTTCGAAGGGGTACACTTTTTTAGGAGTGATTGTAATTCTAGAAGCACCATTAAAGGGAAGCTAAACTTCAGCGAAAGGAGAAGGAAGTTAAGTGGACGGCAACCCTCACTCTTGAAGCCTGAATATGATATTAAAGATGTAAGGAATCAACCTTTAGAGGATCTGTTCTATTCGCTGAAGTTTAAACATATTTATCATACTGATAATAAATCGTAAGTTCAGCTTTAATGTGAAGTCCAGGTAGTTTAAAGGGCGTCAGCTTCCTCATACATAGAACGGTTTTTGTTTGTTTTTTAGTTTATATGTATATTTTTATTTTCCTATGACAAGACTCACCCCCCCCCCTTCCCGTAGGATTTCAGCAACAAACATAAGACTCATAAGCTCAATTATTTTAATAGCCTTATTGTTAAAATTAAAAAAAAAATTGCTTAAAAAAAACTGCACAATCCGTAATGGTCTCAATAGTTTTTTATCTATTTACATCTTCGAAATTTTCGTCTCTTTCAATGCATTTTTTTCCGTATTTTTGTTTTGGCTCGTCGGAGTCTTGAGGGCAGTGATCACTATATTTGATAATAGTATTTGATGGGAAACCCTTCATTTCGTTAAAAATCAATTTTTTTCGTTCTTGGGTCACCAAATAGTAACTAGAGTTTTTTTTCTCAACAATATACGTAGAACCTGAGATGGGGTATACCCATCGGCGTATTTTAAACCCCAGCACCACGATCAACCCTAACTATGCTATGAACACAAGGCCTTTGCCTATGGGTGCAGATAAAGGGAGATATTTTAACCCCTTCCCCTATGAAAAAAAACGTGCTTAAACATATGGCTAGGCCAGGTACGCCCAGAGATTAGTTCTCTAGGCCCACCATCAATGCTCCTCCATAGACTACCATAATTTCCTCAATAATTTCTCACAATTATGCCTTATTGTGCCTTTCACAAAATATGCCTTTTTAGGCAAGTTTTGCAACACCCCGAAATGTACATACATTATAAACACGCCTTAGTGAGGGGCAGATCAATGGAGTTATAGCTTATAGCTGTTAACAAAACTCCAGATAATTCTAAAATAATATTAGAAACGTTCAAGTTGTCACCTGAGCATCAGGATGTGCTTTCAAAGTGATAATAACTTTCAATAATTTTATATTGACTTCTGCACCTATAATACATTCTTCCTTCTTTGAATAAGAAGCATATTAACTTACCATTCTCAAAACGTTTGCCTGAACAATAGTCCATACACCCACAGTCGTGTTTCTCGCTCACTATTCAGGAGCAGAATAACAATAAGATCTTAGGGAAGCAAATTAAGATATGGGAAAGAGCCGTGATGGCTCTTGAGCGGAACAAACTTACTGCAGAGGCATGGCTGACGGTGTAGCGAAAGAATTTAATTTCAGTCCTAATAACAAATCACTAATGCTGAGTGTTTGCAAAGCAGTAAAAAAAAGAAGCGTAATTTTTTGCTCCAAAGATAAGAAACGACCGAGCATGAAATCTAAAACTGACAATCTGCAATAATACTTATTTTTAGATAAAATATGTTAAGAGTGATATTCTACAAGGAAAAAAAGAAACATAATTTGTCTGGACAATTGCCAGTAAACACGCATTAACATATAAAAAGTTTATATTTATATATATATATATATATATATATATATATATATATATATATATATATATATATATATATATATATATATATATATATATATATATCAAAAAGAATCTTTTCGTGTCACATTTCAGTACAACCTAAACAGTGAGATTTCGATAACTACACAATATGATGTTATAAACCAATACAACCACATTTGTTTCTCAGCTTGTTACCAAATTAATTCCATGAATAACGTTGAAACTCTCCAGATCTCTTCAACCTTCACGGACAGGGTCTTTTTTTGTTTAAGAGAGCTTCTAATTCTATCTGATTTCGACAGCTTACTCCGATTCAAAATACCCCTGCAATCACTCTAGATACTGTCTTGATTTGCGTAACAAATCTTTCTTTCCCTTTAAAAATAGAAGTCCAAAATAGGGGCCCGAGTGACACTAACTGTAATGTCTTAAAGCCACCCCACTCAAGTCCTTTATCTGAGAAAAACCGATTTCCTTCTGTATTCAATACGAAATAAGTTTTTTTTTCAACTGAAAGTAAGGAGCAACATTAAAACTTAAAGTGAACTGAAATTATTGTATTTTAGTACTCTTAAAAAAAGCTTCTTATTGTTCTATTTAAACGAATCTTGTATTTCAGGAGTCACTCTTAAAGAATGCGGACAAAATTCAAACTGTAGCGTAAAGAACGAGGTGTTAAGGAGGAGCAACTCCCCTGATATACGCAATTAATTTCTGTTCCTAATTTCTGCTCCTTACTTTCAGATGAAAAAACGGTTTTTTTTTAATTTAATTTCTGATCGTTTTTTAAATAATACCAGGAAATATGGCTCCAACTTCACGCAAAAATCCTTCGTCTTCACGGATATATTCTCTAGACAATTCAATCCTGGTAAAATTTATCCCAGGCAATTACCCTTAACATCTCCACGCGTAAAAGTCAGTCGGCTAAGAGAAAGCAAGGCGTAAGAAGAATTTCGTATAGGAATTCTGGAAAATGTCCCCATTTTAAAGTTTCCCCTGAAGTATTCACCCTCTGGAAGCTTTCCTCACCATGGATAATTTTTCCCGTGGAAAATTACCTCAGTGCTAAATTCATCCCCCCCTCACACACCCGAAAAATGTATGCATACTTTCCAATAACAAATACTATATGTATAGGCTACAATAGGCAAATTTTAGATCTTAAAGACCTTTCCCCAGGGGTTATGGGAGGTCATGATATTTCCAAAGGCCATGCTGAACAAAATGACTATCTCAAAATTTTGATTTGACAATTTTTAGAAAAAAAGGAGCGTGGGAGGGGGCCTAGTTACCCTCCAATGTTTTAGGCTCATAGCCTTTGATCGGTAATTCTAAGCTTAATGAAACTAATATATTTGAAATCAGCATAATAATCCGATTCTTTTGATATATCTATTGGTATCAAAATTCTGTTTTTTGGAGTTTGGGTTACTATTGACCTGGGTTGCTCCTTGCTTAAAGTTCGTTACTACGAACTGTTTGATTTCAGTATGTACTTGGTGATATCAGCTTAGCGTGAGAGAGATAAATTACAATTTAGGTATATTTAATTAAATATTTTAGTTGGTAAATTGTTTAGGCTAGAAACCATTCAATATAATGCGTTCTGGGGGGCCTAATTTCCATAATCCTCTGATGTAGTTTCCATAATTTTGTAACTAAAGTCTTACGTTTTTGTCATATTTTGGTATATTTCATTAGGATTAACCTAACTTCACGTCTTGAGGTGGGGGGGAGGCTATTAGACATAAGTAGCTAAACTCCTTCAAATTTACCAAAGGAAGCTTTGAACCAAAAAAGACAACATAAAGTACTTAATCAGCAAATTAAGATTTTCTGAATCAACACAATCGTTTTAAAATAACTCTATATGATACCCAGGTATGGTGTAATGGATTGGATTGGATCTGATGATCGCAGATATTCAAGTTCGATCCCGCACGGTGCCTGGGAATTTAGTTAGTTTATGTTAATCAATAATTTTTTTTATAAATTTCAAATATTTTATATTATTATAATCAATATCTCAAAGAGTCATATTTTACCCTTTGTTTAAAAGGATCTTTGCTAAATATAAACAAACAACAAATAATTGTGGTTTGGCACGCTATTTTAATTTTATAAATTTTTCCTTAAATTTTCCCTCATATCTATATCTATATATATATATATATATATATATATATATATATATATATATATATATATATATATATATATATATATATATATATATATATATATATATATATATATATATATATATATATATATATATATATATATATATATATATATATATATATATATATATATATATATATATATATATATATATATATTATGTTCCCGTGAATGTCCAAAATCTGGTTAACGTCGATATTCACCGGTAAGTCCGAAGTTCCCTTTCCTCTACTTGGATTGAATTAGCTATGCTAATCAGCTTTTTCAGTCTTATGCAAGCTATGATGGTAGAAGTTGTAGTTAGGTTAGGTTAAATTATGTTAGTTTAGGTTAGATTAGGTTAAATCTGATTCTAAATATCAGAAATGGGTTAAAAATCTAAGTTAACCCAACCTCATCTAACCAAACCTAATCTAACGTAACCTGTTATCATCAAACTCTGCATCAAATTGAAAAAGTTGACAGGCAACCCTAACTAAATCCAAGGAGAAAAAAGGGTGTTTCGGATATTCACCGGTGAATGTCGACATTCACCAATTTGCGGATATTCATGGTAACATATATATATATATATATATATATATATATATATATATATATATATATATATATATATATATATATATATATATATATATATATATATATATATATATATATATATATATATATATATATATATATATATATATATATATATATATATATATATATATATATATATATATATATATATATATCATATATATATATATATTACATATATGTGTGTGTATGTACACATATGATGACTCTATGGAAGTCCTTTTCAGTAAATCCGGTCTACTTCTTAGGTTTCGCAGTGGCGAATGTAATACTCTTATATCCCAAGCGTACTGGAAGAAGGGATCGATGTGAAAGCCTGCAATATCGTTGTCAGCTTTGAATTTTAGAAGTTATATACAGTCCAAAGGAAGAGCAAGAGCCAAAAATGGAGTATGCTATCTGATGTTACGGACACCCTGCTAGACACCCCTGTCGGCTAGGATCACAGTAGACAGAATCTATAAACTGTGGCTAGGATTAAGGCAGGTATTCCTAGCGGAAGATACACCTGGAGAAGAAAGCCTCTCTAATATCTGATATAGAAAAGAGAAGGCATAAGCAATAGTTTCCAAACGAGTCCTTATATAGCTCTGTATGATGTTGCGATATCCTAATAGCAGCGCAGAAAAAAGGGACTCATCAATGCTTTCCAAGTAAAAACGGCATTTATTGAGTTTTTAAAAGGGGGTTGAACACTTTAAGTCAATGGTTTTGGACCATGGTGATTTTCAATTGTGCGGTGTATTTACAGTAAACTTTTACTGTTAAAAGGAACCAATGGTTACCATTCCTTGGTCAGCATTAAATAACGTATTTTTTCTCACTAGTCAGTTTTTCATAAAGAAAGAAAAACGAGCAGAAATGGGGTTTTAAAGGCCAAATGAAATACTGAAAAAACACAACACAGCGAATATTTTGAGAGGACAAACGCCTCTCTTCAGTAGATTGCTATGTTCCATTTCTACGGGTCGTATAGGAATTACCATGCTATTTTACGGGTCGTATAGGAATTCCCATACTATTTGCTTGATGCTCTACACCATTTCAAAGAGAGTCAGTACTCCCTCACACCTGTTCCATTTCTTTGAAGTATGTGCTATGAGATATTTTTTTGGACAATTGCCTTAACTCGAGAGTAGTTTGTTGTTAATGCGTCGTTGCTAATTAAAGAATAGTAGACTAAACTCAGAATTGTTTGATTGACATATGCTGTTAAAAGATTTTGCATAAAGGGTAAATCTATTTGCAAAAAAGGATAAGGCATTCGCGAATTGAAATATACAAACGATCTTATTTGAATAATAGGGAAAAAAACAGAGCTAGATAACATTTGCGAATTGGATCGTATGAAGGTGGAGTAAAATAAGGGTTAAACTGATTATCAGTTAAGGTAACCCCGAAGGGCTTGTTAACTAAGGCAATTTGTTATAAATTTGAGACAACATCAATCTATGAAAATGGTTAATGATGATAGAATGACATTGTGAGTTGACCTAGCTCCACCTCTCCGATGTGTTCTGTATAATACACGAGTGGTGTTTGAACAGTGATGTCAATTTAGAATAAGGTCTAACGTTATAATATACTAAAACGTTGATACTAAGAGAGATGTAGATGGAAAGAAAATAATTTTAATAATTAAATACATAACATACCTTAGGAATCCTAGAAAATCAAGTAGTAAGGTTTATGTGAGTACGAACCATCAAAGATCATACGCATCAACGACCCTAACCACAAGATACCTCAACCCCGCAAAGGTCATCTATCCCCAAACTCGAAGTGCGCAACAATTCATTCACTCAAAAAAAAACGAATCAACAATTAAATAAGTCAGAGAACTATGTCATCTGATTGCGGATTTTAATTATTGCATTTCTTGCAGACACCCTTTGAAACCTAAGGGGATGTTCACGTGTTTGATTATATGACTGGGAAAGTGGTTTAAGGTTTATTTCTATATCTCTTATTTATTGCTAGTATCCGTCGATGGCAGTTCATAATTTTTTGGATTTTTTGCAAATCGCGGATTTTGGCGAATGACTCGCTTTAATGGTTGTTAGGTATTTGGTTTTAATTCTTATAATTTCTGGCTTTTATTGAATTTTATTCATCTTTTATATTTTTTGTTTTTTTCATTATTTTTTTGGTTCTTTTCACATTGATTTTCCGCGTTTGTTTTTGTTGTTTTTTTTTATTCGGCACTTTCCTTGGATACATTATTTCTGTTTCGCGCTGAAAAAGAGAGGCGTTTTTCCTCTCGAAATATTCGCTTTGTTGTGTTTTTTAAGTATTTTCATTTGGCCTTTAAAAACCCCATTTTTGCTCGTTTTTCTTTCTTTATGTTATGTCAGGCCAATTTGGTTTAAGAAATTATCTTGGTCAGTTTTTTTAACGTGTTATAGAATGTGGATACCTATGGACTGTGGTCCGATCTTAAGGTTGCAGGTATAGTTTTAACTGTGATGAAAAAGCAGTGTTGTCTCGGTTATGCTATTTTCCCAATTTATACTCATTCCAATTTAACTGCTTGTTTTCTAACGTCGTAACGGCGCGTACAACGTTTTTCTAGCGTTGATAACTCGTCTTTTTCTAAATGGTTGACACTCAGTGAAAACCATCAATGATAAGATAAAACGATCGATAGGGAAAGAGTATAAAATTAATTAGCATTTCATAAGAGCTTGTAGTTTAATTGGATTTTAATAAGTATAGAAATAAGCTTTTTTTATTTATGACCTACTCTTCTTAGGTACGGTATTTTCGTCATTTTTTAAATGAGATTTCTTGCAGATATTGAAAACTTGCTACTCACTAAATAACCGGAGTGAAAACAACTTAAATGGGATTTCTGGTTTTACAGAGGAATATGCTCCGTTTGGTAAAGAAGGTCCTCGTATTAGTTGTACCGCTGCTGTTTCCAAAATCTACGGGTTAGTACCAAGAGTATAAATAACTTGTAAGAGTGGAAACTGCCGCTAGTGATGACAAAATGAAATTCACTAACGCCATCTAACTTGTGGTGTTTTTTGGCAGTTTTTAGTGTAATTATACGTAAAATTTGTTAATCCAAATAACTCACAAAATTAGTGTAATAACAGGTTTCCAATCTCAGTATTTAAAAAAAAATAATAAAAATAAATAAATAATGAAATTAGAAAAATATACAAAAAAAAACTCCAAGTGCTAAATGGTGATAGTAAATATTTTTTTTCAACACTAGCACCAGTTTCCAGTGATCTTGCTTGTGATTGGTAGGTTATTTTTAGCTGACAAATTTTTGATCATTTTGCATTCTTTAGTTAGTACCTGACACTGGGAAATCAGTAGGAAACCACTATTAATTCTACCGTTGCTGTTTCATGAATTCGTGTCAACAAAATTTAAACAAAAAAAAACAAAAAATTAAACGTCCGATACGTGTTATCCTCAAATAGTTTCTCTTCTAAAACTTTTGATAAAATTTTCTTGCCCCCTTAAGGGTTTTCGCTTTATTTTTTTACGATTAATTTGGTATCACTTCTGGACAATGGCCCAGTTCAATGACTGTTTCTCGTTTTGGTTCAGGAAAGGACATATCGTGATTAGTTTGTACACAAGTTTGAAGCAAATCCATCTTGATAGTATTGGGACTATAGACTAGCTTTAGAATTTGTATCATAGCTTGAAATTCACTGTTGTATAAAGAGAAATATTCGGATTTCCAGAGTTCCATATTGTGTCTTATTTGATCTTAATTTCAAGTAATACTAAGGCATATTTCTTACAATTTAGGATTGTATATTACTCACTATTGGTATTATAGCTGGCGAAACCAAAATGCTACCTGATAAATCAATCCAATATTTCTGTAAGCTGTTCAATTATTTCGCGGTTATTAAAAAAATATTTATTTTACGCTTATGTTTTTAAGATAATTTTAATTGTGCACTGAAAGTCACTGAAGTCACAACTGGTGTAAGACTATGAAAAGCTTTATAGGTTTGTTTATTATTGTCAGGCTACATACTCGCTTTTGACTCCCAAATCAATATTCCTGTTTTTATACTTGACTTTTGTGTTTTTAGTAAAGTGCTAGTTTTTTATGATCCTAAAAGCATAGGGAAACATAATTAGTTGGTTTATTTGTGCTAGTTTTATTGATGAATATCAGATAGGCTGTGGAGTAATAATTTTTGTCCTCTTTAAGTTTCAACTTCGCTCTTTACTTCCCTCGGAAAACTTTTTTTTAACTAATCAGTCTATGTCACTAGCGTGTTTATGAGGAGCTCCAAAAGAACCTATTTTATCATGCGCTTGGTGCGTGATGTCAATTGAAAACACCCATTTGCACAGTGGCGAGGTTAATATTTCGGTGAAAATTTCAACTGCAATACACAGGTTTCAAGTTCGTGTCTTTGCCTATCTGCGTCACTATTGTTCAATGAAATATCGCCCAATCTCTACCAGAGTATCTTTCAAGGGTCAACGCTAATAATAAAAATGACAATTTAGATGGGCTTGAAATTAAAAGGGAAGATTTTAATGAAATTATGAAGAACCCCGTAGGTAAAGAGCCTAATAAAATTTATGTACAAAATTTTTAAAAAATTATTGTTAACGTGTTTGTGGAGGAGCTGGGATTTCTGGACTCCCGAGCCCTGGATGTCGCTGACAAAGTGAGATTTGTTTTTGTAGTTAAGTGATGTGTAGATCAGTTGTCTTGTTGTTTTGTTGTTAGGTGAAGTTAGTGAGATTTGTTTTTGTTGTTGTCAGTAGTACGTCTTATTTATTTTTGCCTAGGCACAGTTTAGTAACCTGCAAATGATACATATGTAGTGTTAATTTTTTTTTCCAGTTAATAGGCCTCTAGACCCTTTGAGATTTTTCTGGATTATTGAGATTTTTATGTTTATTGAATAAAAGAACTTGAACTGGAAAAGGTATTAAATTACGACATCCTTTATTGCTTGAACAATTTCATTTCCAGCGTTTTTCTTTGTAGTCTAATTAGCAAGGGGTAGAGGGGGCAGCACCTCTTACATAGGGAGTAATCTCTGTTCATTTTTAGTTTTAACGCGACTCCATATTTTCAGTTGAAAACTTGTTTTTGTATTCCTTTATTTCTGAATGCCCCCACCCGTGGAGAATTTTTATAGGAGAATTCCCCTCATATAAAAATTCCTCCCGTGGAAGATCATGTGGATAATAAAATGCACTAGTCCCCCCCACGCCCTTTTTTCCCCAAACCCATCCGATACAAGTTTCGAAATAGCCATTTTTTTTAATAGTTCAAATGTCAGATAACAAAAACTCCGGTAGTTCAAAGGTCAGATAAGAAAAACTCCGGTGTCGACACAACCCCCCAGAGCCCGGGGGAAAGTGTTTTAATTTATCCCCCGGAGGTGTATGAGGTTTTTATGTAAGGGGTGGTCGTATAAACTTCGAAGTTGGCTGATTTGATTGGAAATTGAAAGTTCGTTGTCAACATACCCCCCCACCAGAGCCAGGGGAGGGGTTGTAACCTGTGCCGCGGGGGCATATAAGGTTTTAATAGAAGAGGTGGTCGTATAAGCTTTGGAGAGGACTCAAATGATTAAAAATTGAAAGTTCGAATTTCATCTTTTAAGAATCAAAAGTGATCCGATGGCGACTAGCCCCCTTCCCCCATCCCTACCTTCTTTTCCCCAAATGCGTCCAATGGAATTTTTTATATAGCCATTCTGTTCAAATAGACCAAAGATAATATAACAAATATTCCAGGGATAAAACAGCCCCCCCCCAAGATTCCAGGGGCAAGTGTTGTAAAATGTGACCTGGGAGTATATAAGGTTTTTTATGGAATGTATGGTCCTATTGACTTCGGAGGGTTCTTATTCGATTGTAAATCAAAATTGCTAGTGCCCTTCTCAAGAGTCAAAATTGATCGGAGGACAACTAGCCCCCCTCCCACAAGGTTTTATGTAAGGGATGGTTGTATAAACTTCAGAGATGGCTCGTTTGATTGGAAATTGAAAGTTCTAGTTATCTTTTTAAGAGTCATCAAAAGTGATCGGAGGGTATCTACCCCCCCCCCCATCTTCCCCCGCATTTTCCCCCAAATATATCCGATAAAAATTTTAGATGACAATTTTGTTTAAAATAGTCCAAAATTCAAATTACTATAATTTAGGGTTGAGAAATCTTTCATAGCACCCGGACAAGAATTGTAACTAATGTAAGTTGTAAGTTCTTAAGAATCGAAAGTGATCAAAAAGTAACACACCCCCTTGTGCCTTTTTTCTCCAAAGGTATTTTATCAAGATTTCGAAATAGCCATTTTGATCAAAATAGTCCAAAATTCAAATTATTATAACTTACGGGTTGAGTAAAGGGCTGTAAGTACCGAATTCCCCCCCCCCAATTCTTTCCGAAAGAATTAGGGTTATGTACTTCTAATGAATGGTGTCTTCACTGCGAAAAATAGTATGGCTACTGCCCATTTCCCAAACGGTAAAAGTATCATTCTCTTACTTAAATAGCCCATTCTCTTACTTTGAATTATCATTCTCTTAAGTGGCTAAAAAGTTCTGCAAAATGAGTTTGCCTTTTTATATAATAATATGGGCGAACAGAATTCAAAGACAAGTGAGAGTTGGATTAAGGATTGGTTGCTTGACCGCTGTCGTCTTAAGAGAGTATGGATTATGTACTTCTAGTGAATGGTGTCTTCACTACAAACAAGAGTATGGCTACTGCCCATTTCCCTAACGGTAAAAGTATCGTTCTCTTACTTAGATAACAAATTCTCTTAGTTAGAATTGTCATTCCCTGCCCTTCTCCTTGCGACCAAAATTTGTATCTTCCTTGATTTATCCTACATTTCTAAACATTTTTTCTACTAGGCACAAAGTGTGATAAAAATTGAAGGGTCAAAAGTCACATGCTTTTTCATAAGGCAAATTCATTGTGTTTTAATTTGAAAGTCTCTATGTGAGTAGAATTAAAAAAGAAAGAAAACCATTAAATAAACTTAAACACAAAATGTGTATTTGCCCTCTCCTCCGTTGCCCGTGCTGTTTTCTTTAACAGTCTAAATATATTTAATTCATCCGAGCAACTTCCTAAGAGAAGTATGAGAATTAGGATCTAAGCCCCTAAAAGCACACAAACCTATAATAAGTCTAAGGTCTTTGAAAGGTTCATACTACAAAATTAATCAAGTGGTACTTACATATGTACCACTTACTTACCCTCTGGGCTTGCAGGCTAGAAGCCCTGGTTTTCTATAATACATGGTTCTTTTTTGCGTTTATTAACGATACGGCTTTTTTCAACTTTTATTTTTTGTCGTGTTTTTTTACGTTTTGTTGCTTGTCAGTTTGTTTTCATTTACAGTATCTGTGTTTTTAATATGTATTGTTTTGGAAGAGTAAGACACACATTTCCCCTTTATTAATATCTTGAAAGCAAATACCCCCCGGAGTGTACCAAATTTGGCAGTAAACACGCATTTCCCTTTATTAATATCTCGAAAGCAAATATCCCCGGAGTGTATCAAATTTTGGCTGTAAACACGTTGTTCTAGTGTTTGCCAGAAATGGGGAATCTCAGGTGTCGTGCAATAGTTTATTTTTAGGACATGATTCAAGATACAAAATATTGACAATGTCTTCTTAGTTCTCTAGGTTAGAATGTGTTCCATTGGAAATGAATGACCTTTCGAGTCCTGGCGGGGTCAAGAACTATAGAAAAAAAAAGAATGGTGTTTCGAGCGTAAAATGAAACGCCGAAAAAGAAAGGCTTTTCGACGAAAAAATCTCAAAATGGTATTATCTGGCAGTGGTTGATGCGCAATCATTACGTAAAGTGTGTACTGTCATTAAGCTAATGAAAAAAGAATGCTCTGAGGGTTTCGGGCGAAAAAAACAAACGCCGAAAAAGAAAATGTCTCGAGGGTTTTCGGCGAAAAATGTTAAAATGGTATTATCTGGCAGTGAGGGATGCGCAATCATTACGTAAAGTGCATAGCGCTATTAAGCTAATTAAAAAAAGGATGCTTTGGGGGTTTCGGGTGTCGTTACGTTTCAAGCGGGGATTCCCCCATGGGTTCCTTAGGGTTACGCAAAATTGCGTCAAGCATATTAGACCTGGTGCGAGGGGCTGGTAGCTCCACTTATCTAGAGGCGAGAGTGTGCGCTGTGATGTCAGAGGGCTTGCGCTAGAAACAGGGGTGACGGTTTAGGAGCTTATTATTAAAGTGCATTATACGGACGACTTTCCAAGGTAATCATATAATATAAAACTGAAATCCTTTAAATCTTGCCAGCCATCGCCTAGAAACAGTTGACCGCATTGTACGCGAAATCCTATGGAAAAAGGGGTATGTATGTTGTAGAAAAACAAAGGGGGTATGTCACCTAACCTTTGAACTGTTGCCAAAAGCGGGAATATTGTCTAGAAACAGGGATGCCGTGACCTCAGAGGGCATGACTTTGAAATTCAATAGAAAAGGGAAGGCATGACTTTGAAATCTTATGGGAAAGGGAGGGCAGGTTGCAGAAACCGGGCATGTTGTGACGTCAGAGGGCTCCTTTTAAAATCCAATGTTAATTTCCCTTTGGCTGCCGTGACGTCACAGGGCTGTCACAGAAAAACAAAGGGGACTTGTCATAGAAAAAACACCTGACCTAACCGAACCATTGAACTCTTGCCAAGGACATTGAACTCTTGTCAAAAATGGGAATCATGCGAGCTAGAAATAGGTGCGAGGGGTTAGGAGCTTATTATTTAAACTTGTGTATTATATGGACCACATTCCGAGTAGTTGAAACACCTGGGAATTTTACCTGAACTTGTGACACCTGGTCGTGCCGAATCTCGCCTGGGCGGGAATTTTGCCTAAAATTTGTTCGTTTTAAGTTTGACTTGAACAGTCAATATAATTTTTACTCGTTTTAGAATTATTTATTCATCTTTATTAGTAGCCTATCTGTTTTCTCTATGTCTCTTTAGATCGTGTATTTTAATTTCTGTTTGTTTTGGGTTTCATTTCTTTAATAGTAAGTTCTAGTCGTTTTGAGTTTGAAATGTTATAGGAATTTGTTTCTGCTGTTCTTAAATTTGATATGGCTCTTTACTTTTCTTCGAAATTTTTTTTTCGGATAGTTTCTTTTCATTAATTTCTGTTCTTCTTTAATTTCTTTTTTTTTGGTTAATTTAATGAATACATCTCCAGTTTCTTATGCATCTGACGCAAGAATTAAAATATCCGATTCTAATTTAATAGTTCTAATTTGTGGCTTCTGATTTATTTCAACGGCCAATTCAAACATTTTCAGAAAGTTTCAACTAAATTCCATTAGCCGTTCTTGGGATATTTCAGATAGACTCTTTTAACAACCGAGATGCACATGGTATCTTTTAATTGAATATTCTGACCTTTAGCCGCTCCTAAAATATTGCACATATAACCCTTTGATAACCTGGAGGCACATAAGGTCTTTTCATTTAGTTGAATATCCCCCCTTAGCGTTCCCTAAAGGTTCCACCGCTGCTCAACATCTTCTGAAAATTTCAACTTAATTCCCTCAGCTGTTCCTTAGATATTCCCAACGCGCCCTTTTGACAATCTGCATGCACATAGTGTGTTTCGATTTTGTTTAACTTCCCCTAACTTTCTCTGAAAGTAATTAACTAAAAAAAAAAAAAAAAAAAAAAAAAAAAAAAAAAAAAAAATGTTTTTTGACTGAAATTAGGGAGCGACATTAAAACTTAAAACGAACAGAAATTGTTCCGTATATGAAAGGGACTGTTTCTCCTCAACGCCTCGCTCTTTTAGTTAAACAACCATCCCTTCCATGAGAACCTTAAATATCCCCTGTGCATAACTTACAACCTTTGCCCCTAATCTCTGGGTTTTTTTTTCGGCCCCAAAAGCCATGTTATATGATATTTAGACTATTTTGAATAGAATGGCTATCTCAAAATTTCTATTAGACGCATTTCGGGACAATACGACGTGTGTTTAGGGTGGGGGGTAGCTGCCCTCTGATCACTTTGACTCTTAAAAAGAGCAGTAGAGCGTCTGATTACCCACCCAATGAGCCCTCACCAAAGTTTATATGACCTCACTTTCTATAAAAAAAAAACCTATATGTCCCCAGGGCATAACTTAAAACCCTTGCCCCTAGGTCTGGGGGGTTTGTTATCCTCAAAGATGCAATTTCCAGACCTTTCTGATGGGCTAAACAAAATGGCTATATCAACATGTTGATCGGAATTGTTTGGGGAAATGATGGGCGTGGGGAGGGGGGGGGGTTGGGGTTCGCCCTCCAATCACTTTTGACTATTAATAAGGGCACTAGCCCTGTCATTTCACAACTGAATGAGTCCTTTCTGAAGTTTCTACGACAACGCTGGCAAAGACCTAGTTTCCAGAACTTTCAACTACGTTGAACAAAATATCTATTTCAAAATTTTAATTGGATGTGTTTGGGGAAATGGTGGGCGTGAGAGGGGCGTTAGTTACCTTCCATCCACTTTTGACTATTAAAAAGGTTCGAACACTAGAATGTTTTATTTTAGTTATGATGACTGTAACGTGTTTTATTGAAATTGTATTAAAAAATAAACATGCCCAAAATAACCGTGAGAGGGGGGATAGTTGCCCTCCAATCACTTTCGACTGTTAAAAAGGGCACTAACCCTTTGAACTTTCAATCAAATGAGCCCTTTTTCAATTTTCTACAGCAAAGATTTAAATTAAAACCTTATAATGCCCCCAGGGCATAACCTACAACATTAGTCCTGAGGGCTCTGGGGGAAGTTTCATCCTCAAAGACAAAATTTCCAGAACTTTCAACTATGTTAAACAAAATGGCTATCTGAAAATTTTGATCTGATGTGTTAGGGGAAATGGTGGGCGTGAGAGGGGGCTTAGTTACCATCCAATTACTTTCGACTATTAAAAAAGGCCTCTCGATTTCCAATTGAATGAACCCCTTTTAAAGTTTCTATGACAACGCTATCTATAAAAACCTTATATGCCCCCAGGGCATAACTTACAATCTTTGCCCTGAGGGCTGTGTAGTCCTCAAAAACACAATTTCTATCTGGAAATCAACTACGTTAAACAAAATGGCTATCTCTAAATTTTGATTGGATGTGCTTGGGGAAATGGTGGGCGTGGAAGGGGTGTTAGTTTCCTTCGAATCACTTTCGACTATTAAAAAGAGCACTAGCCATTCTAATTTCCAATCGAATGAGCCCTTTTCGAAGTTTCTACGACAACTCCTTCGATACGAAGTGCCCTGGTCTGGAAAAAAAAAATAATTTATACATTGTGACAACATCGTTCCTTACTTAGGCAGCGCTATTGCGCTGCCTATGGTAAAAAAGCTTTTTCACATACGGAATTATTTTTGCTCGTTTTAAGTTTTAATGTCATATCTTACTTCCACTTGGAAAAAACTTGTTTTTTTTTGTTATTTAATATGCTTCCAGATAGCTTCAGTTACTCTTTTGAAATGAGGCTGAATAAAATTCATAGTTTCATACCCTGTACACAACTCTGGGTGGAAGGGACCGGGAATAAATCCTGCTGAAATCGTTTTGTGACTACGGCCGAGTAACAATTTAATTATGATACATCTTTCCGGATCCCTGTAATTGATCTGATAATTTAACGATTTCCGCTTTTGTTCAGTTTGGACTATGCACTAAAAAGAATTGTTACCAAAGTAATTATGCTAATGTTCCTCTAATACTAAATGCAAGCATTATGCTGAAGTTTAACGACTCATTCTCGTCTGTTTGGTTTATACATTAAACTAAAAGTTTCCAAAATGTGAGGTAAGAAGTTTGTTTACACTTAAACTCAACTTTTTCAAACAGTTTCACATACTCACAATATGTATATCTATAAAATTTGGGTGATGTCATGTGCCAGGTACCTGACTGAAACTACCCTGACAAGGAAATCTTCTTATCTCACCATTAAATAAATAAACAAACTTTTTCAAATGAAATTAAAGAGCAGCATTGAAACTTATTATTCCGTACATGAGTTGACTATCCCGTGCTAAATTCTCCGCTCTTTAGGCTAAAGTTATTAGTGGTTTAAAATACTTCATATTTCAGTTAACATCTGTTCGTTTTAAGTTTTAATACCACTTCTTACTTTCAGTTGAAAAAAAACTTGTTTTTTACATTTAATCTCTTTCCAGATAGCGTTCAGTTTCTCTTTTGAAATGATGCTGAATAAAATTGCTTCTTACTTTCAGTTGAAAAGACTTGTTTTTATTTATTTAACTTCTGACTGTTTTTCAAATATTGCCGGGAAATCCAAGAAAAACAAAATGGTGTTCACGATTTTTGAAGGCCGTGTGGCAAAAACAAAAATATACGAATTTATATTTCAATATGTTGATAATGCAAAATTAACTTTTTGTTCTTGAATTTTTTCAATTTCCTATGTGTCTTTGGTTGTTTTCTTCCTCTACTTTACAGTTAAGGACTGCAACATTCCATTATGTGATATATTCTTCATTATATGCTAATTGTTTGATTGCATAAACTGCTTTTAAAATATTCAAACATGACTTGGTTGATTTTCTGAAGCTGCCATCATAACATAGTTGAAAATTGGTCAGGGTTAAGCCAACTAAATTCGGGGAAAAAGCTTTAAGTTTCCGACTAACTAAATAAATTTCGTGGGAAAAACTTTAACTTCCGCTATACTTTTCCCCAGGCCCCTTATGTCCCATGCATTTTACCAACTGTCAATCTTGTTTTTACTGTGTACCCATAAATTGAATCAATGCTGATAAAATCAAGAAACAGAAAAACACTCAAGAAATATACAACTTGGGCTATATATTTCCACGAAAAGGAGAGGGGTAAGATATAGAAGGAGCAGTGGCAGATCCAGGGGGACGCGCGCCCCCCCTAACATAGTCTAAAGTAGTGTAATTTACTTAACTAACGCACATTTGCGTTAATTAAACTTGCTCCTAACGCAAGTTTATCGAATCAACCTATTTTGCGCCCCCCTCCCCCTAAACAAAATCCTGGATCCGTCCCTGAGAAGAAGTGCCTTAAAAGTGTGTTAAAAACTTTTTTTTACAAGTTATAAAGTACGAATTATTTTCTTAACATGTCGGTTAGAAGAAAAAGCTTTTTTAAAGTGCTAAAGTACATTAGCGTGAAGAGCGAGGTATTGAGGAAGGGGCTACTCTCTAATATACGAAATCATTCCTGTTCGTTTTAAGTTTTAATGTTCCTCCTTACTTTCAAATAGCTATCTGTTCCTCAGTATTTTTGGTCACTTGAAAAGGATACTAGAACTCTTAATTTTCGTTCGATTGAGTCTTCTGTCGATCTTCTAGGACTATTGGTTCGATACGATTCCCCTTGTATATCTCCATAATTGCGTAACTTACAGCCCTTTCCCTAGGGACTTTGGGGGATCCTATTCTCATCAAAAGCATAGTTATTGGACTCTTCAACTATGCTGAAAAAAAATGGCTACCTCAGTATATTGATCAAACAACTTTATGGGAGGGGGTTCAGGGGCCTAGGTGCCCTCATTCTTTTTGGTCATTTAAAGGGGTACTAGAACTGTTAATTTCCATTTGAACGATCCTTCTGCTGATCTTCTAGGACCATTGGGTAAATACAATAACCCCTGGGAAGAACCAAAAAAACAAGAACAAATAACACGCATTCGTGACCCACAAAATACAAAAATATACATTTTAGGGTTCCGCAAGAGGGTTCTCTGATACGCCGAATCTTATGGCGTAATTTTCATTAAAGTCCTTCACTTTTAGGGGTTTTTCTTCCTTTTTCAAAAATCAGGGTAATTGTCTCAGGATCGTATCTTTTGATGGGTAGCCCTAAACTTGAGCCACGCAGTTTCCTTTTGCAGTTTGTTGCTACGAGCTGTTTGATATTAAATTTAAGCTTTAGCAACTGTTTGTGTGGACTAACATATAAACAAAGTCGTACTTAAGAGTCCTTGGACACATTAGCGAAAATTAGTACTTTTCTAAGTGTAGTAGTTCTAACATAAACTTAACAGGTGATTCATTTCCTTTACACCCTTCTCCCTCACCGCTGTACACAGGATATGAATTTCACTCAAAACCATTTCAGCTATGAAGGACAGAGTCAAGTATGGCACATGGAAACGATTGCAATATGTGCCATACGACGCAAAAATTGTAGCCAGCGTTGGAGCCAATTTACTTCACTATGCGTCGTTCAAATGACAATTTTTTTCTCCTATAAATGAGCGTATTAACGCATTATCATGCGATAACTATAAATTAGGAGCATGCAAGTACATAGGCAAGGGAGACCTAGAGTACATTCCCCTCCCACAAAAAATTTAAGAATTTTCCCACTTATCCTATATTTTTTTTATATATATATATCATGTCTTCTGCCAAAGTCCTCCCTTTCTTCGGATCAAGTTCTTGTGGACATACCTTCCTAGACGTTTGAGGGCAAATATTTCACTCTTAGCTCTCCAAATTTACGCCATCCCAAAAGGCGTTTTAGGACAAACATATCACTGCTAGCTCCAAATTTACGACATTTCAAAAGGATTTTGAGGGCAAATATTTCACTCTCAGCTCTCCAAATTTACGCCATCCCAAAAAGGTTTGACTCCTTCAGATTTGTATCTATAGGCTATGTGTGTAGGTTTCCCTGTTACATCATAGCAGACAACTTAACGCACCATACGTTGCTTTGTTCTTTCTTGTTATGGCACAAAATACATGTTCAAGTAATTATCGTTTACAAACTAAGCTGAACTACATCTTATCGAGAAAATTGTGTGTAACTAGTACCTTCGTGGGCAAAAGCGTTGTTCCCCGTGGTGTCGGGTTAGTCCTCACAAAGTCAAATCACTTTATTACCCGAATTCACATGAAGCTGTCGTCAATTGGGTAACATGATTCAATGAATCTCAATCGACCTCACAAGAAGACTCCTATTTTGAGGATAATTGACTATATACTTTACCATGTCACTTCGTTTCTGTCCTTTTCAATCAAGTACTTTTACTAAATCAAAAATTTTCTACTTAAAGACCCTCTGGCGAAAACTGTTGCCCTTTTTCCGTGTATTTTTTTTTTATATTTAGACCTCTTGTGTCCATTTTTACTTTTGGGAAAAAGGAGATCAGATAAAACTTTGGGGGAGGGGGGTCAAGCCCAGCCCTTCTTGGTTTGGCACATATGTCTTGAGTTCTAAAAAGAAGGAGCTTTTCAAGTCCGAAATATATCTTTGAAGTTTTTGAGTTCTATCTAAATTTGATTTTGAAAAATGGAGAGAGGGTGATATTGAATAAGGGATATTCCTTAGTGAAGTCCAATCCTTTCTCGAAGGCCGAATGAGGCCTCTTCATTTGCTATTTTATTAATTTGGTGTTTTTAAGAGCATCTATCTTTAGTCAGGCGGAGAAGTTGCAGCAGAAAAGAGTGTTGAGGAGGTATCTTTCCATCTCTTCGTGGGTTGATGTATGGGGGCAAAAACCATGCACGTAACCATAAAACACTATTTTTGAAGACGGAAATTTTTTGTATGCTGTATGTAGCCTAGTCACCTAAGTTATTGTAGTTTTATTTTTATCAAGTATGGTATTTCTGATCTTGCGACTTCTGAAATCCTCTAGTTTGGGAGTAGAGTTGACGAGAATCCAAACTTATTTTTTTTTCAAAACTACTCATACACATAGGACGATGCATATACGAGTTTTCATCTTGTAGTTCGCACCCAAGGAACGCTCGAGAGACTTCTCCGAGGTAGAACAGGGGTTAGAATTTCAGAATTTTACTAGATTCCTCTTTGTAAATATTTTTGGGGAACAGACAAATCCTCCTAGTTCATAGAGGACGTCGTAGATGGTTAGCCATGGCTTTTACCTGCTACCAAGAAATCGCCGATTAAATTCGGTAAAGGTTGGCTTTTTTATTGGGCGACATCAGCACTATAATGAGCACCTAAAGGGGGGGGTTGATCAGGCTTGTCCCCCTAACAAAAACGAACAAACTGCAACATGTTGCCATTTTATTATTTTCTGCAAATTTGCGCTATTTGTGGGATTTAATGAACCTAAGCCTCCTGCGCAATTTAAACCCTTTGAGTTCATGCTTACGTACCATTTTCACGGCATACGCTGTCACATCTTCGTTTTCAGGAAATGTCGTCTCTGATACAGGTAGATAGGAAGCAATTTGTATGTTTCAGGGAGGATTATATTAGTAAACTCACTAAACTGATTTGAGGCTTAGGTCACAAAGGCCCATTGCCTCCATGAGATCTTGGGGTAGCCCCATATTCTGAGTAGGACCAAACATACGAACTTCACAAAAATCCATGTAAATTATGGGTAAAACCCTTAAGATATTAACATTTTTCGGAGGACCTGACTTTTATTCTCCCCCTCAGTTCCTGAAAACTTTTGCACATAGTTCTTTACTTTTGCGCCAGCATTCTCAAAGGGACTGGCTTATCGAGGGACTTAGCAAGGTGTAAAATCCAAGGCTTAAGCTAACGTAAAGGATTTTTTTCTTTTTTCTTTTTTTTTTAGTTTCATCCTGGAAAATGAAACTTCCAGAACCCACCAACAGCCTTCATAAACTAAAAATTAAATTCAACATTATAGTCTTAAAAAGCAATATACAGTGAAAATGAATTTGTCCAGGGCCCAGCCTCAATTCCCAGCGGCCCATCCCGTCAGTGGGATAAAGTGCTGTTCGGTTAATGATTTGCAAACAGGGGTCTGCCTGTTCTGTTTTTTTTTTCTTTAAAAATTAAGGTTTATTTCCCATTTTTGCGACGCACATGACTCTTATCTTATACAGACATACATACACATCTTGAATGGCATCGACATTGCATCTTGAATAGCGTCGACATCTTAAAACTGATATATGATATGTGAATTTGCATAATAATTAATCAAAAAGCATAATGTAGTACTTCCAAGTCTAAACGATTCGTTTTTTGAATAATACATTCCTCCTCACTGACGTACAGCCTAATGTCTAACAAAACATGATTTAATGGTTAATAATCTTTCAATAGGTTTACGGAAGACATCATTAAAAAATATGAATGAAAGAAAAATTCTAAAAAAGGCCTTGTCGGTTTGTCTTATTGTCAAAATAATGTTCTTTTGAGTTTATGACCTTCATTTAATGCACTCCCTTGAATAAATACTTCATCAGGTCTGAGCTATTTGTAAATATTAGGTCCCTGATACGTCAAAGATACTAAGCAAGCCACCCTTGGACAAAATTGTCCCGCACATGCGATTGCATGATTAAGCTATCCCAAGTGAGATGTTTATTCAAATGATATTCTGATTTAGCGATTATAATTCTCTTTTTTTCATAAGTCCTATAAACGTTGGAGTCCTTGCTACTCACCCCTGCTCCATTCGTTTGCTATATAAACGTTTGAAAAAATCAAGCCAGCCCAGCACATAATTTACTAAAATGCAGTCAAATAGTTTCCAAGACTCGCTTTAGTTTTATAATTATTAATCATTTAATCGATGTGAACATATGGGGCATCAGCAACGAGTATTATAACAAAAGAAATGATATTGTATGACAAAAGGAACTGAATTTTCGGTCTAGCTTCCGAGGACCGAATACAGCAATAGCAAAATACAAAAACTTTGGCTGCGAAAAGAAAACCTAAGCAACAATTCACAAGGTTGCTGTTGTTTTGCAGAAATATTTGCTGGAAAATTGCAACGCTACACGATAAAATTTGAATATTCAAATCATTAAATTGTTAGACAAAGCAGCCAAAATTGTCGAAGTCGGTAACTAAATTGCAATGACAAGCAATTATTGCTCAAGTGGGACTATCTGTATAAACCAAGAGTAATCCTTTGAATTAATCGCATTATTAAATAGAATTGTCAGAGGGATTTCAGTGTGTATACATGATAGTGTATTGTACAAGTAAAAGGCGACCAACTTTTATCCAAATTTGAAATTTAAGGGTGGCGTAAAAGTGCATAGTCGAATGTTTAAGGTTATTTTGGATACCTTACTCAATTCTTACTTAGGGGATAGTATCCCTAGAAAAGTCATGACATTTCTATAAGAATCATTCCAGCATTTATTATGGCGAAGAACCTTCATTTGACTTCTCAACGCCCCTTTCCAAATAATGTGAAATGTCACGTTAGCCTGCTATGCAATTATTTTAGTCAATTTTGTTTTCTTCTCCTTTCTACCCAGTAATTATAACGAACCCCATGAATCATTTTGAGCCTATAACTATAGAAATTTGGGAGAGAGCTCATTCTTAAACAATTATTACTTACATTGCTCTTTTCAATTTTCATATAGCAAAAGATATTGGCCTCATAGTAAAGCACAAATTTTAACCATTTCGTGTTCGAAGCGACATTTTTGGTCATCGAAGATTTTGAAACGACATGGCAGTGGAGGAAAAATACGGTTTGACCTCGGGGAAATTGTAACAGAATTTTTTTTATACTAAAACGTTCGGAAAAATCAGCTTAATGACACAAAATAAACACCCCCCCCCCCAAATCCTCCTTGTAGAAGTGTCCCAAATTTGCCCTTAAAGGGGAAACATGAGAGGGGAAATCGATTAATGTGTATAAATACTTCGGAGTTTAAATAGTCGTTTCCTATCAAATCAAGCATGACATATCCAAATCCGAAGTCAGAAATCCAGTTTTCCGCGGATCATTTCATATGAAATATAGTACTGTATTGCAGTTTTTTTTACTATTTACCTGGTTTCCACCTCTAAGGAGCCTGTAATATGAGAGATTGCTAAGTATAACATCATGAAAACCGCTGCTTTGATCGTGATCAAAACTTATAACCAATCAGTTATAAAAAGGAACGTTTAGGACTCGGATAAATTAACCACAAAAACATTTTGATTTTAAAGCATAACCTAAAGCTAATTCTTCTGTTCACCTTCGTTATCGTCCTCATCCTGTATTGCTGCAGCGTTAGCATATAACTCCTCTCTATAATCTTCGCAGGCAAAGCTGTAGGGCAAACTGTTACAACGGCAGCTGCATCTGAGAGACTCGCACCCGCTTGTGCACTGGTATCTTCAGCCGATTTTCCAGTTCTGTTGAAGCATCTGTCGTAACGGGAAAATATATATTCCGTGACGAAGGGAGGCACCAACCACACACTTCGGGTTTTAGTGAATTGGACGTGTCTTGCCACTTCATTATTTACAAACAAAACCTGCAAAAGTGGCGCTCTGGGGCAACCAAATCGGTGGAAGCCGCTCTGACTGGACGAAAGCATTTGCACTTGCAACCCGCATAGTATATGCTCACAGCCGGCAATCCTTCAGGGTCTTTTTATTACTTTTCACGCCGTGAAGTCTAGATATTGTATCGCAGCCAGATATTTTGTGGAAAACGAGGAGATTTTCTCCTGCTTCGGTTCCTAGTTTGTTCTTGATCCTTTTTATATCGTACACTCGGTGGTTAATTTCATGCGTGTCTTTCTGCATAAAGGTATCACACGCATCAAGCTTCGCATGGTACAGCAGAAGGACTAATAGTTCGGTATCATTCCAACTGAAATTGGTCGACAAAATTTCAGCGCAACTGACCGCAGTTTGTACAACTAAGACATCGAGATCATCCTGAGCATGCGGAACTTTACATCCTGTGTTCGCCAGCCTCTCAGTAAGTAGGTCGAAGAAGCGTTGAGGATAAAATGCCTCCTTACTGTTGATGATCTTCATGTTAGGACAGAATTCAATCGTTGGACACGACAAGCCTTTGGTTCCCTTCAGCTGTGTGCAAGTTTTCGTTGTTGGTGTATCAGTGTAAGAGTCAAAAACTACCATTGCTTGGCCAAAATGTCTTTTTACATAATATACGTAAGATCCTGCCACCTCAGAGTATGTGAGTCCAGCAGTCAAAGGGATTTTGTGGACTAGTCAGCCACCATCCAAAAATATCTGGGAGGTTTGCAATGTCACTGGACCATCAAGCCCTTCAATTTTCACCTATGGATTTATTAGAGAAGCTTTTTCGGTTGTCCTTATCACCTCGAACGAACTAAAGAGTACAAAGCTTGAACGACAGAACCTCGTTCAAGTTCAAGAACTAATTGTACTAGTCACTGTGGTTGGACGTTGGAACATTAGAGCTGAATCGACCGTTTCACTCTCGCTGTCTATCACCACGGATCACTTCCCAGCCATAGTTACAGCTTTCTCCTTTCTCCTGAAAACATATTTGTCAATGTCTTTCGCTTCCATATCCTTCAGAATCGTTATTTCCACAGATTTGGCATCGTCTGCGTTTACAGGCGATGACGCACAGACACCAGTAGGCACGTTGAACAGCTGTGTATCCTGTCTGAAAGGTTCTCGGGGCTCAATGTATCGAACTATCCTTTCGATGTCCGCCAGATCTCTAGCTCTCCTAAAAAATATCAATTATGCGTGACTATCAATTGTCAACTCCGCTAGACCAGACAGGTTCTGCATGCGTTCGTTAACGAGAACCAAAGTAAGCATGTCCAAATTGTCCGTTGCAGTTCAGTCATGCCTCTACCTCTCATCAGACCGACACTCGTTTTAATACTTCTCATTAACGTCTGTTGGATCACCAAATTAGGAGAAAGTGCTGCCCAGTAGTTGTCAGTTCTCCGGATCAGCAGGTATTCCTGTAACGTTCTGTACTGCTCTGGGTTGTCTTTCCTCAACTGAATAATCGACTGTACGAACAGCCAAGTAGACTTCGTGTAAAGGTTGTGGCCGGAAGCAGCAAAGTAAGGAAGAATTTCTAATAACGACTGTAGATAAAGCTCAAAATTACCACTTCGTTCAGTTCTCAGGTTTTTTCTCAGGATTCCAAGTAGTTTCAGATACTGAAACCAAAGACGGGCAGTTCTGGACTCGGATAATGGTTCTTTTACACTACAAACTATCTCATAGATAAGCTGTGCTAGTTCCGACATTTGTGCTTCATCGATGGTGTCTCCTTAAAGGAGTGACTCGTACGCCTGTTTTCCCTTTTCAAGGGGTTCTGGTAGCTTGCCATTGCCACCTAACGCTCTGCCATTTAGCTCTGATGATAAGAAATGGAAAGCCAAGGAGAGGAAACCGCAAAATGGAGGAAGAGGGGGATTCTGGAATACTGGTTTGGAATTAAACTGCTCGAGACTCATTTTGTAAGACGGCATTCCTAGCTCGATATGAAATGGTGAATCGAGCAAAATGATTAAAATAACTAGTGCATGTAGGTCAACTTTCATAACCGTTTTAGGTAAGATGAGGTAGAGGACTACCGTACGAAAACTCAAGTATTTAACTTCATTTTCGAATTTGCCAGCATTGATTCTATAGGAAAAGGCCAAACAATTGAACAACGTTTTAATTTCGAGTTTTAACTCCCTTCACAGTCCTTTTAGGATGGAAATGGGCTTTAGGGTACAGAAAAATGAAAACCTGTATTCAGATTTGGAGTCAGCATGAGTAGTATGTTACCTTATACTTTGCGTGCGCCCCTAGGAATCTCCATGCTATTTGCGTACAGCACTAGGACCATGCTATTTGCGTACGGCCCTAGGAATCTCTATGTTATTTGGGGTTATTGACTTACCAAGGCCAACCAGACAGGTTTCTGGTGGGTATAGTCTGGTTTAGTGGGTATAGTCTGGTTTGGTTGGTATAGTCTGGTTTTGTGGGTATAGTCTGGTTTAGTGGATATAATCTGGTTTGGTGGGTATAATCTGGTCTGGTGGGTATAGTCTGGTTTGGTGAGCATAGTCTGGTTTGATGGGTATAGTCTGGTTTGGACACTATGAACGATATTAATTAATGTTTTGAATAATAGGAGTGTGATTGATTCTAATTAGTGATTGGATAATTTTTTAACATGAAATCTCTGAATAAATTTTGGAGGGAAAATCAATTTTGGAGGGAAAACCAAAAATACTCAGAATCGAAAATAAACGGGATCTGCCTCAAGGGTAAGGCTCAGAGGCCCCCCATTCCCCCATTTCTGAGGGCAGGGAGGGGGGGAGGTCAATTTTGGTGGGAAAAGCAAAAATTCTCAGAATCGACAATAAACGGTAACTGCCTCAGGGGGAAGGCTCAGAGGCCCTTCCTTCCCCCATTTCTGTGAGCAGGGGAGAGGGGGGGGAAAATTTTTGCTGGAAAATTAAAAACTTTCAGAGGCAAAAATAAACGGGATTGGGCTGAACGGGAAGGCACAGTGGCCCCTCGTTCCCCCATTTCTGAGGACAGGGGAGGAGGGGGTCAATTTTGGAGGGGAAACCAAAAATACTTGGAATCGAAAATAAACGGGATATGCCTCAAGGGGAAGGCTCAGAGGCCCTTCGTTCCCCCCATTTCTGAGGGCAGGGGAGGGGTGGGGTCAATTTTAGAAGGAAAATAAAAAATGATCAGAATCAAAAATAAATGAGATAGGAATCAAGAGGAATGCACCGAGGTCATTTCGAACACCCAGTCTGAGGGCAGGGGAGGGGGGGGTTCACTATTTGAGTGAAACACCACAAAAAAGCCACACCAAAATAAAGGGGATCTGCCTCAAGGGGAAGGCTCAGAGGCCCTTCGTTCCCCCATTTCTGAGGGCAGGGGAGGGGGGGGGGGGGGCACAATTTTGGAGGGAAAATAAAAAATACTCAGAATCGAAAATAAATGAGATCTGCCTCAAGGGGAAGGCTCAGAAGCCCTTCGTTCCCCCATTTCTGAGGGCAGGGGAGGGGGGGTAAATTTTTGAGGGAAAAACAAAAATAATCAGAATCGAAAATAACCGGGATCTACCTCACGGGTAAGGCTCAGAGCCCCCCCATTCCCCCATTTCTGAGGGCAGGGAGGGGGGGAGGACAATTTTGGGGGGAAAATCAAAAATGCTCAGAATGGAAAATAAATGGGATCTGCCTCAAGGGGAAGGCTCAGAGGCCCTTCGTTCCCCCATTTCTGAGGGCAGGGGAGAGGGAGGGGGGGTCAATTTTGGAGGGAAAACTAAAAATACTCATAATCTAAAATAATTGGGATCTGCCTCAAGGGGAAGGCTCTGAGGCCCTTGGTTCCCCCTTTTCTGAGGGCTGGGGTGGAGGGGGTCAATTTTGGAGGGAAAACCAAAAATACTTGGAATCGAAAATAAACGGGATCTGTCTCAAGGGGAAGGCTCAGAGGCCCTTCGTTCCCCCTTTTCTGAGAGCAGGGGAGGGGGTCAATTTGAGGGGGTAAAAATGGTAGTTATTTAGTACCCGATGAAAATGTGACTTGAAATGCTTCATTAGAAATAGTTTATTGCTAATTATACCTCCTCGACAGATATTTTTTATTGTATTTTATAGCTATTAGCCAAACTTTGCTCTGTGTTTGTCGCACCAACTTTTAAATATTTATAAGGGTTTTATTTTTTCTGTTCAATTATTTTCAGTGTAAGCCAATATAATTGCCTCATTCTTTTATTCTAACTTAACTTGTAGGAATAGGACTTCTAGAATAAGGATTCATTCCCTCGACTAAATCAGTTTATTCATGTAAAATCGTGATTGCACTGTGTTTGTCACACCAACTAGTAAATATTTATCAGGCTTTTTTTTTCCGTTCAATTATTTTCAGTGTAAGCCAATATAATGCTAGGGGGAGTAAAAATGGTAGTTATTTAGTACCCGGTAAACAGGTGACTTGATATGCTTCATTAGAAGTAGGTTATTGCTAAGGATACCTCCTCAACAGATATTTTTATGGCTCTAACAATTATACTCTATGCTTGACGAGAGACACGATGCGGCATTCCCTGTATTACTCTATGGCCGGTTTTCGACACTGCCTAGTTTATTGCAAGCGTAAAATCAGTATTTTTTACACAGTGGAACGATAAACACATAACTAATATCTCTAAAAAAGTGAAGATGGAGCAGTTTAATAAAGTGTGTTCACATAACAAGGTTATTGTAGCATTGAATGCCAACAAGGATAAGTATTTAAACTATGAAACTAGTACAAGTGGAAGCACTATTGGAAATGTATGCATGCATTGTCATGACAGTAAGGAATTAAATTTCTTTGGAATACCGGAAAAGTTCAACTCTTATGTTGGTGGTTGTGTGAGATTGAGATCTCCAGAGATGATTGCACTCAAAGAGAATGCCAACATAAAAATAATCGTTGATAATAGAGGACAACTCCTTGCTACTGTTGCAGGTAACACATTACCTACTGATACATCCAATCGTCACCTTTCGGGTATTAGCATTCAACCGAAGATCAATAAAAGAAAGGCCTACTTTTCTACTAATATCGTAAACCATATCTTGTGTACGTGCCGAAACTGTTACCTGTGTAAAAATAATGTGATAATAGACAGTGAAATTTCCAGAAAAATAAAAAGGGCATTGTCAGAAAATATCACTATGAAATATAAAGATGAATCGATGAAAAACAAAGCACCAGCAAACGTTACTGCCATTGATCAAACAGTCAATGAACCAAATAACACCAAGGACGAAAAGCATATTGAGCTTGTTGATGAGACACCAGTAAAAATTGTTTATGACTCAAAATGGAATAATGATTATTCTACTGATTACGAACTAAGAGAAGAAAATAGCTATAATATCAAGAGAGAACATGGTGAACTATTTTATGGAACAGATTCAAAATGTCCAAAGTTGATCATTGATATTAATAATGTATCATAATATATTTTTCGTATTAATATTCTACATAGCATTATTTCATTAAAAATATATTATGCATTACATTGTTATGTGTTCATTATTTTTAGAGTAAGCTAGCATATCAAACGTTTAGAATGTCTAATAAAACGTGGGAGATGTAAGAAAAGGAATTTGCATGCATCTATTGTCCGACACATGGAATAACCTTGACAAAATCTTGGTATCACAATTAAAAAATTATTTATAAACATTTGTTATTGGATATGTCATTATGAAAAAATTGTAAGTAAGTAAGTAACAAACTCTTTCTTGAATTCACCTCTTGGATACACAATACAGAAATTTAATTAAGGAAATTATGAAAAAAATAGTTTGTCAGTAACAAACTCTTTCTTGAAGTCACCTCTTGGATACACAATGCAGAAATTTCATTTAAGAAATTATCAAAAATTGTAAGTAAGTAGCAAATTCTTTCTTGAATTCGCCTCCTGGATAAATAAAAAAGACATTTCATTCAAAAAATTATAACAAAATTCTAAGTAAGTAACAAACTCTTTCTTGAAGATACCTCTTGGATACACAATGCAGAAATTTCATTGAAGAAATTATGAAAAAATTGTAAGCAAGTAACAAACTCTTTCCTGAAGTCACCTCTTGGATACACAATGCAGAAACTTCATTTAAGAAACTATGAAAAAAAAAATGTAAGTAAGTAAGTAACAAATTCTTTCTTGAAGTCACCTCTTGGATACACAATACAAAAATTTCATTAAAGAAATTATGAAAAAATTGTAAGTAAGTAGCAAATTCTTTCTTGAATTCACCTGCTGGATAAACAAAAAGACATTTCATTCAAGAAATTATGACAAAATTCTAAGTAAGTAACAAACTCTTTCTTGAAGTTACCTCTTGGATACACAATGCAGATATTTCATTTAAGAAACTATGAAAAAATTGTAAGTAAATAAGTAACAAATTCTTTCTTGAAGTTACCTCTTGGATACACAATACAGAAATTTCATTAAAGAAATTATGAAAAAATTGTAAGTAAGTGGCAAATTCCTTCTTGAATTCACCTGCTGGATAAACAAAAAGACATTTCGTTCAAGAAATTATGACAAAATTCTAAGTAAGTAACAAACTTTATTGTTTTCACGACTTAGATACACGATGTAGAAATTTAATTCAAGAAATTATGAAAAAATTCTCAGTAAGTAACAATCTCTTTCTTGAAGTCAAGTCTTGGATACTCAATACGGAAATTTCATTCAAGAAATTATGAAAATATTTTTAAGTAAGTAACAAGCTCTTTATTGCTTTCATTTCTTGGATATATAGTACAGATTTTTCATTCAAGAAATTATGAAAAAATCGTAAGTAAGTAACAAACTCTTTATTGTTTTCACTTCTTGGATATACAATACGGAAATTTCATTTAATAAATTATGAAAAAGATGTAAGCAAGTAACAAACTCTTTCCTGAAGTCACTTCTTTGATACACAATGCAGAAACGTCATTTAAGAAACTATGAAAAAAATTGTAAGTAAGTACGTAACAAACTCTTTCTTGAATTCACTTCTTGGATACACAATACAGAAATTTCATTAAAGAAAATATGAAAAAATTATAATTAAGTAGCAAATTCTTTCTTGAATTCACCTGCTGGATAAACAAAAAGACATCTCGTTCAAGAAATTATTACAAATTCTAAGTAAGTAACAAACTCTTTCTTGAAGTTACCTCCTGAATACACAATGCAGAAATTTCATTTAAGAAATTATGAAAAAATTGTAAGTAAGTTTCAAATTCTATCTTGAATTCACCTGGTGGATAAACAAAGACACTTCGTTCAAGAAATTATGACAAAATTCTAAGTAAGTAACAAACTCTTTATTGTTTTCACGACTTAGATACACAATGTAGAAATTTAATTCAAGAAATTATGAAAAAATTCTCAGTAAGTAACAATTTCTTTCTTGAAATCAACTCTTGGATACACAATACGGAAATTTCATTCAAGAAATTATGAAAATATTTGTATGTAAGTAACAAACTCTTTATTGATTTCACCTCTTGGATATACAGTACAGATACTTCATTCAAGAAATTATGAAAAAATCGCAAGTAAGTAACAAACTCTTTATTGTTTTCACCTCTTGGATATACAATACGGAAATTTCATTCAATAAATTATGAAAAAATTGTAAGCAAATAACAAACTCTTTCCTGAAGTCACCTCTTGGATACACAATGCAGAAACTTCATTTAAGAAACTATGAAAAAATTGTAAGTAAGTAAGTAACAAATTCTTTCTTGAATTCGCCTCATGGATAAACAAAAGTCATTTCATTCAAGAAATTATGACAAAATTCTAAATAAGTAACAAACCCTTTCTTGAATTCGCCATTGGGTTGCACAATACAGAAATTTAATTCACGAAACTATGAAAAACATTGCAAACAAACTCTTTCTTGAACTCTCTTCCTGGACAGACAATACAGCAATTTCACTCAAAAAATTATGAACAAATTGTAAGTAAGTAGCAAACTGTTTCTTGAATTATCCTCCTGGATGCACAATACAGATATTTCATTCAAGAAATTATAAAAAAAATTGTAAGTAAGTAACAAACTCTTTCTTGAATACACCTCTTGGATACCCAATACGGAAATTTCATTCAAGAAATTATGAGAAAATTCTAAGTAAGTAACAATCTCTTTCTTGAAGTCCCCTCTTGGACACGCAATACGATACGAAAATTTCATTCAAGAAACTATGAGAAAATTCCAGGTAAGTAACAATCTCTTTCTTGAAGTCCCCTCTTGAATACACAATACGGATATTTTATTCAAGAAATTATAAAAAAAGAAAAGTAAGTAACAAACTCTTTATTGATTTCACCTCTTGGATACAAAAAAAAGACATTTCTTTTAAGAAATTATGACGAAATTCTAAGTAAGTAAAAAACTCATTCTTGAATTCACCATTTGCATGCACAATACAGAAATTTCATTCTATGGGACCTCTACACGTGATTAAACACGTTTTTAAACTACATGCTTTTTGCTCGCATTTCCTTGGTACCTTTCCAAACGACCGGGGATTCCCCACTGGTTCCTACACATTGCAAAAAAGTGAGCAGTACGAAAACTCCACGTTTTCAACCAGACTGGTTTTTTAGACAACACCCCATATTTTGGGGCCAATCAGAGACAGTGGAGGTTGCTCAATATACGATAACTTGATTGGTGATTGGTTACACACCGCGACGGCGTATACATAGTGAGAGAGACATGCAAAGTCGACATAGCTTTATTTCATTTTTTAAGGTTAATTTAGACGAGGTTACGTGTGCGCACGTAACCTCGTCTAAATTAACCTTAAAAATTAAATATCAAGTTATCCATATAACTTGAAACCAACCAATAAAGAGCTTCTTACTTACTTACAAATATTTTCATAATTTCTTGAATGAAATTTCCGTATTGTGTATCCAAGAGTTGACTTCAAGAAAGAAATTGTTACTTACTGAGAATTTTTTTATAGTTTCTTGAATTAATTTTCTACATCGTGTATCTAAGTCGTGAAAACAATAAAGTTTGTTACTTACTTAGAATTATGTCATAATTTCTTTAACGAAATGTCTTTTTGTTTATCAAGCAGGTGAATTCAAGAAAGAATTTGCTACTTTCTTACAATTTTTTCATAGTGTCTTTAATGAAATTTCTGCATTGTGTATCCAAGAATTGACTTCAGTAAATAATTTGTTAATTACTTACTCACAATTTTTTACTAGTTTCTTTAATGAAATCTCTGCATTGTGTATCCAAGAGATGACATCAGGAAAGAGTTTGCTGCTTGCTAAAAATTTTTTCGTAATTTTTTATATGAAATTTCTGCATTGTGTATCCAAGAGGTAACTTCAAGAAAGAGTTTGTTACTTACTTAGAATTTTGTCATAATTTCTTGAACTAAATGTCTTTTTGTTTATCCAGCAGGTGACTTCAGGTAAGAGTCTATTACTTGCTTGCAATTTTTTCATAATTTATTGAATGAAATTTCCGTATTGTATATCCAAGAGGTGAAAACAATAAAGAGTTTGTTACTTACTTGCGATTTTTTCATAATTTCTTGAATGAAATATCTGTACTATATATCCAAGAGGTGAAATCAATAAAGAGCTTGTTACTTACTTACAAATATTTTCATAATTTCTTCAATGAAATTTCCGTATTGTGTATCCAAGAGTTGACTTCAAGAAAGAAATTGTTACTTACTGAGAATTTTTTCATAATTTCTTGAATTAAATTTCTACATCGTGTATCTAAGTCGTGAAAACAATAAAGAGTTTGATACTTACTTAGTATTTTGTCATAATTTCTTAAATGAAATGTCTTTTTGTTTATCCAGCAGGTGAATTCAAGAAGGAATTTGATACTTACGTACACTTTTTTCATAATTTCTTTTATGAAATTTCTGTATTGTGTATCCAAGAGGTGACTTCAAGAAAGAATTTGTTACTTACTTGCTTACAATTTTTTCATAGTTTCTTAAATGAAGTTTCTGCATTGTGTATCCAAGAGGTGACTTCAGGAAAGAGTTTTTTACTTGCTTACAATTTTTTCATAATTTCTTAAATGAAATATCTGCATTGTGTATCCAAGAGCTAACTTCAAGAAAGAGTTTGTTACTTACTTAGAATTTTGTCTTAATTCCTTGAACGAAATGTCTTTTCGTTTATCCAGCAGGTGAATTCAGGAAAGAATTTGCTACTTACTTACAATTTTTTCATAATTTCTTTAATGAAATTTCTGCATTGTGTATCCAAGAGGTGACTTCAGGAAAGAGTTTGTTACTTGCTTACAATTTTTTCAGAATTTTTTAAATGAAATTTCTGCATTGTGTATCCAAGAGGTAACTTCAAGAAAGAGTTTGTTACTTACTTAGAATTTTGTCATAATTTCTTGAATGAAATGTCTTTTTATTTATCCAGGAGGCGAATTCAAGAAAGAATTTGCTACTTACTTACAATTTTTGATAATTTCTTAAATGAAATTTCTGCATTGTGTATCCCTGAGGTGACTTCAAGAAAGAGTTTGTTACTTACAAACTCTTTTTTTTCATAATTTCCTTAATTAAATTTCTGTATTGTGTATCCAAGAGGTGAATTCAAGAAAGAGTTTGTTACTTACTTACTTACAATTTTTTCAAAAGTACATATCCAACAAAGAATATTGATAAATAATTTATTCATTCTGATACCGAGATTTTGTCAATGTTATCCCATGTGTCTGACAATAGATGTATGCAAATTCCTTTTCTTACATCTCCGACGTTTTATTAGACATTCAAAACGTTTGATATGCTAGCTTACTCTAAAAATAATGAACACATAACAATGTAATGCATAATATATTTTTAATGAAATAATGCTATGTAGGATATTAATACGAAAAATATATTATTATACATTATTAATACCAATGAACAACTTTGGACATTTTGAATTTGTTCCATAAAATAGTTCACCATGTTCTCTCTTGATATTGTAGCTATTGTCTTCTCTTAGTTCGTAATCAGTAGAATAATCATTATTCCATTTTGAGTCATACACAATTTTTACTGGTGTATCATCAACAGGCTCAATATGCTTTTCGTCCTTGGTATTATTCGGTTCATTGACTGTTTGATCAATGGCAGTAACGTTTGCTGGTGCTTTGTTTTTCAATGATTCATCTTTATATTCCATAGTGATATTTTCTGACAATGCCCTTTTTATTTTCTGGCAATTTCACTGTCTATTATCACATTATTTTTACACAGGTAACAGTTTCGGCACGTAGACAAGATATGGTTTACGATATTAGTAGAAGAGTAGGCCTTTCTTTTATTGATCTTCTGTTGAATGCTAATACCCGAAAGGTGACGATTGGATGTATCAATAGGTAATGTGTTATCTGCAACAGTAGCAAGGAGTTGTCCTCTATTATCAACGATTATTTTTATGTTGGCATTCTCTTTTAGTGCAATCATCTCTGGAGATCTCAATCTCACATAACCACCAACATAAGAGTTGAATTTTTTCGGTATTCCAAAGAAATTTAATTCCTTACTGTCATGACAATGCATGCATACATTTCCAATAGTGCTTCCACATGTACTAGTTTCATAGTTTAAATACTTATCCTTGTTGGCATTCGATGCTACAATAACCTTGTTATGTGAACACACTTTATTAAACTGCTCCATCTTCACTTTCTTAGAGATATTAGTTATGTGTTTTTCGTTCCACTGTGTAAAGAATACTGATTTAATGCATGCAATAAACTAGGTAGTGTCGATAACCGGCCATAGAGCAATAGTGGGAAAGCCACATCGAGTCTCTGGGCAAGCATAGAGTACAATTGTTAGAGCCATAAAAATATCTGTTGAGGAGGTATCATTAGCAATAACCTTCTTCTAATGAAGCATATCAAGTCACCTGTTTACCGGGTACTAAATAACTACCATTGTTACTCCCCCTGGCATTATATTGGCTTACACTGAAAATAATTGAACGGAAAAAATAAAAGCCCGATAAATGTTTACTAGCTGGTGTGACAAACACAGTGCAATCACCATTTTACATGAATAAACTGATTTATTCGAGGGAATGAATCCTTATTCTAGAAGTCCTATTCCTACAAGTTAAGTGACAATAAAAGAATGAGGTAACTATATAGGCTTACACTGAAAATAATTGAACAGAAAAAATAAAACCCTGATAAATATTTACTAGTTGGTTTGACAAACACAGAGCAACGTTTGGCTAATAGCTATAAAATACAATAAAAAATATATCATTAGCAATAAACTATTTCTAATGAAGCATTTCAAGTCACCTGTTTATCGGGTACTAAATAACTACCATTTTTACCCCCTCAAAACGACCCCCCTCCCCGGCTCTCAGAAATGGGGGAACGAAGGGCCTCTGAGCCTTCCCCTTGAGGCAGATCCCGTTTATTTTCGATTCTGAGTATTTTTGGTTTTTTCTCCAAAATTGACCCCCTCCCCTACCCTCAGAAATGGGGGAAGGAGGGGTCTCTGAGCCTTGCCCTTGAGGCAGATCCCGTTTATTTTCGATTCGGAGTATTTTTGGTTTCCCCTCCAAAATTGACCCCTTCCCCCTGCCCTCACAAATGTGGGAACGAAGGGCCTCTGAGCCTTGCCCTTGAGGCAGATCCTATTTATTTTCGATTCTGAGTATTTTTGATTTTCTCTCCAAAATTGACCCCCCCTCCCCTGCCCTCAGAAATTGGGGAACGAAGGGTCTCTGAGCCTTGCCCTTGAGGCAGATCCCATTTATTTTCGATTCTGAGTATTTTTAGTTTTCACTCCAAAATTGCCCCCCCCCCTCTCCCCTGCCCTCAGAAATGGGGGAACGAAGGGCCTCTGAGCCTTCCCCTTGAGGCAGATCCCATTTATTTTCGATTCTGAGCATTTTTGATATTCCCTCCAAAATTTACCTCCCCCCTCCCTGCCCTCAGAAATGGAGGAAGGAGGGGCCTCTGAGCCTTGCCCTTGTGGCAGATCCCGTTTATTTTCGATTCTGAGTATTTTTGGTTTTTCCTCCAAAATTTACCCCCCCTCCCCTGCCCTCAGAAATGGGGGAACGAAGGGCCGCTGAGCCTTGACCTTGAGGCAGATCTCATTTATTTTCGATTCTGAGCATTTTGATTTTCCCTCCAAAATTGTCCCCCCCCCCCCCCCCCCTCTCCTGCCCTCAGAAACGGGGGAACAAAAGGCCTCTGAGCTTTCCCCTTGAGGCAGATCCTATTTATTTTCGATTCTGAGTATTTTTGGTTTTCCCTCCAAAATTGACCCCCATTCCCCTGCCCTCAGGAATGGGGGAACGAAGGGCCTCTGAGCCTTGCCCTTGAGGCAGATCCCATTTATTTTCGATTCTGAGTATTTCTGAGCCTTCCCCTTGAGGCAGATCCCATTTATTTTCGATTCTGAGTATTTTTGGTTTTCCCTCCAAAATTGACCCCCCCCCTCCCCTGCCCTCAGAAATGGGGGGAAGGAAGTGTCACTGAGCCTTCCTCGTGAGTCATATCCCACTAATTTTCGAATATGAGTATTTTTGTTTTTATTTCCAAAATTGATCCCCCCTCCCCTGCCCTCAGAAATGGGGGGAACGAAGGGCCTCTGAGCCTTCCCCTTGAGGCAGATCCCATTTATTTTTAATTCTGAGTATTTTTGGTTTTCCCTCGAAAATTGACCCCCCCTTGTCCTCAGAAATGGGGGAAGGGGGGAACGTTACACTATTTTAAATTGAAAACACTGTCCAAACATCACATGTGTATTATACAGTACACAATCACCCCATCTCCCCCAAAAAATATTTTATTTAGAGATTTCATGTTAAAAAATTATCCAATCACTGATTAGAATCAATCACACTCCTATTATTCAAAACATTAATTAATATCGTTCATAGTGTCCAAACGAAACTATACCCATCAAACCAGACTATACTCACCAAACCAGACTATACCCACCAAACCAGATTATACCCACCAAACCAGACTATACCCACCAAACCAGACTATACCCAACAAAACAGACTATACCCACCAAACCAGACTACATCCACTAAACCAGACTATATCCCACCAGAAACCTGTCTGTTGGCCTTGGTAAGTCAATAACCCCAAATAACATAGAGATTCCTAGGGCCGTACGCAAATAGCATGGTCCTAGTGCTGTACGCAAATAGCATGGAGATTCCTAGGGGCGCACGCAAAGTATAAGGTAACATACTACTAGCATGCTTGATTTGATAGGAAACGACTATTTAAACTCCAGAACATTTATAAACACAAAAACGATTCCCCCTTCAAGGGCAAATTTAGGACACTTGCACAAGGGGGCTTCGGGTAGATTTTTTATTTAATTACGCTGATTTTCTGAATATTTTGGTAAAAAAAAACTATGTTACATGTTACACAAGGTTTGACCATTTTCTCTCGTATGTTTCCTCTACTAATGGCTGTGCTTCCCGAATGGTGGGTCCTAACCCTCAAGAGGATAGTTTTGGGTTTTTGGGGGACTGCCAATGAACTGAACTTGACTGCAAAGGTTTTGTCTGGAAAAGTTCTGTTTTGCTATTATGTAAGTCATAAAAGATGTAAGTTTGTTGCTCTTCATGATTTCGAATATACTGTTTCGTCGAATGTTTTGAAAAACAAGGAGTGAACAGGGATAGGGCACAAGAAAGAATATTTTTTGGTTTTTTCACCGTCCAAATATTATTGCACAGGAAGCATGTAGATATAAGCATTATATTTCAAAGAAGCCCTTAAACACCCCTCTACGATGGTCCAGTGCCCCTTTAGCGCCGGAGAGAAAAGAAGTAGACACACAAGTAATGCACAAGCTAAAATATAATTTTAACAGATTTCAAAATGGGGAAGGGGGCTGAAAACTTCTCGTTAAGGGTTTTGACCATGGTGACACTACAAAATGGGGAATTTCGTATTTTTTTACCAGAAGAAACAACATGGATGCGTGTTTATTTTTTTATTTTTTTCTGGTGTGATCGTATCGAATTTATAGTCCAAGATCCGGAGAGGTCTTATTTGAACAAAAAATGTAAGTCCTACCGCTCTTTTCAGTCACCAAAAAGATTGTGCCACCAGAAAGTGGCGTTTTTGGTCATTTTATGGCACAAAACGGCGATTTTGTGTCAAAGAGGGTCAAAATTACCATCGATTGACAATTCTGAGATTGCCAATCGTTTTATGAATATAAAAAAAACTACATAATGATCTTCCCAGTTGCAGAGAAAGTAATGCCTTACGAGGCATATTTGTTCCTGAAAAGTCACATAGTCTTGTCCACATAGGATAAATAGTAAATATAGACATTTATTATCTGAAAGCTTGATTTAATAACTAAGTGGATTCACTTGATTTCTCATGAAATTATGTTCAGTGATATACAATTGTGCCTCGTCTATTATGAAGGATGGACGGTGGTTCATTGTATAGGGGAGGGGGGAGTATCACATCCCTAAAAAAGCCCATTTCAGTGCCAAACTTCTCTAAC